>NW_021680833.1:13595-52761 GCF_001412515.2 Diachasma alloeum | reverse complement strand
GAGAGAGGGAGAGAGGGAGTGAGGGAGAGAGGGAGAGAAGGAGAGAGGGAGAGAGGGAGAGGGAAAAAAGGGGAAAAGCTCTGAGTGGTTATGATCTCTCTGCACCACCGGAAACGGCGTGCACAAGGATCTATACATTTACAAAACCGCTGGCGACGAGGAATTAACGAAAATAGAATAAAAACGAACATTCACCGACGGAGAAAACTCGAGGAATGGGATAAGCACTCACAAGTTGCTCTCGGTTCGCATTTTCGAATTTCCCCTCAATCAGGAGCCTCGTGGCATCGCCTAAAATATGGGGAGCTCCCGAGCTTCTATTCGACGGAGAATCATAATGAGGGGGATGAAATAATAGGGAAAATGCTACGGGACGGAAAGTGCTCCCAATTGAGGCGTCAATCCGTTCGAGCAAAGAAACAATGCCAAGACAGCACCACAGCTACATCCACACCACGTGGCGGGCATGCGTGCACGTATAACCCCCATTCTATTTATTAATTTCCTACTTATCACTGCACGTACACTTCTTACATATAAAGAGAGTATTTGTGAACCGATTATGCACTTGCTTGGTGCACTTCTCGTTCTACAAATACTAATTTTCCGGAGAGAGCACGAGGTCGTCATTCGAGGATGCCGCGGCCTGCGCATTCGCCTCCCATCGTCCTCCTACGGATTTTCGGGGGAATTTGTGCACTACTGCCCTTTCGGGAGTGTGCACTTGGTATCAGGGGTTATCCTTACCATTTTCCTTCCGATCCTGAGTCCACGAGGAGTCCTCTCGGCGTCGATTCCCTGAGCTCCCTCAACACGATGCGACTGGGATAATTGCGAAACAGCGAATAGCTTCCGCGTTCGATCGAAATTCTCGGGCGGCGGCAGGCGACTGAGGCGTCACGTAGCCGGTCGCTGGAGAATCACTTCTGCGGTCGGTGGAAACTGCCGTTCGGGAATATTGGTTGAAATTTAAACTCCGAATTCGGACTTTTGAGATAATTTGTATTTTTAATGTGTATGGCACTTTTTACTTCCTCGAACTCAACTAGTTTAAAACCGAACTTTAACCGGGGATTACTAACTTTAACGAAACAAAACTCGGATTGAGGGGAAAATATAGGCAGCTGTTCGCCTTTTATTAACGTGAATGCACTTTTCACCTGAGTGAGTGCATATTTCGTAGCTGTCACTTTCCCGGGAGTTATTGGGGAATCACCTTCAACAAAACCATAAATTTAAAATGCAATCCATGCAGATGAGAGGACTAAGTTCACCCACATGCCCTTCCAACCGTACCAGTGAACCCAATAACCTCACGAAATGCGTAAGCTGGGGAGCGTGAGCATTTCAGCTCAACCTCGATGATCAGCAACTAACACAGCACCTAATACTCAACGGAACTAACGAGATCTCACCGGGGGGCTCAGTCTATCGGCCACGAACGCCGGTGGAGACTCGTTCCACTCAGAATTCGCGAAACTAAAGAAAATATAAATAGAAATGGTAAATACAACTGACTGTAAATTTACCCTAAACCGTAATAACCCTAACTGTAAATCCCTCAATCCGAAACTAAACCGGAAGATAACTCGGAACCTCAAGAATATAATTATATATTTTTACTTCGACTTAATATTTTACTTTTAATCGTTTTTAACGTGGATCGACACTTTTTCTACATTTAATTTTAAAGAATTGAACGTTATTTTCTCGCGGATGTGGATGTCCTGATGTTCTGACGACCGATATCCAAAGCTCGAGCTAAAATTTAGCGATGTTGCATCTCCCTTCGATAGGAGTGCCAACCTTCAGGGGCGATATGACGCGATTCTCTCTCCTAACAATATTTACTCACCTCGTTTACTCTCTCTCTCTGTACAATCCTTTCTATCGAAAATCCGCATTTTTTCCAATTCTGCGGTAAACTCTCGTATAGGTGGCCGAATTTCTAAAATTCCGTCACAAATTATGTCATATGAAAAGAATCCTCGACAAATCCAAAATTTAGGCTCGATTTCAAAAATTCTGCTCGCTATTCGTCGTACCCTGAGGACGAAGGTGAGACTCGAAATCCGCCTGATGATTTTGCTGAGTTGAAATTCCTGGTCATTCTCGGAGTTGATCATACTGAGGATTCTTGAAGTTGATCTTACTGATGATTCGCGGACAAAGGCCGCCTCAACTGGTCTCAAGGAAGTTGTAAGTTCCTCTCGAGCCCGAGCTGAGTGCCTTATAAAGCTGTTGAGGGCCTAGTTGATGATGACTTCGCGTTCCTGGTGAAGTTTCTGTTGCTGGACCATTGTCTCAATCCTGGAATCTCTAGATTTCTCTCGCTGATGATGGTGTCCTCTGATTGAGTTGTTGCTAACAGTACAATGTGTTGATCTGCTTCCGATTGTTGACGATTTTCTAGTTGAAGACCCCTCAAACTGACTCAGAAGAGTTATAAATTCTCCTTAATCAGAATTGAGTGGTCGATGCCTTGTTGATGCTCGTTGAATGGCAGTAATGAAAACTCGCAGACTGTTGGAAATACAGCTCCGATGATGAATTAGAGATTGATGTATTAGCAATCTTGATGATGACCTGTAGATGAGACCCTTAGTTCATCGATGTACGCAATCCCATAGCGAATTGTGCCCTTGATGATTATCGTTGATAAAGGCGATGATGATGATTTACTTAGTCGACTATACTAACTCGTCCGTTAGCTTCTCGTCAAGTTGATTGAGATCTCAAGCTGATGAGCCACTTCAACCCTGACTTGAAAGAGTCGTAAGTTCCTCGTGGGCCAGTGTTGAGTGTTCGATAGCGATATGTAGATTTCTGTTTCCAGATGAATCTCGATGTGCCTTATTTATTGAGCGTACTGTTGTATACCATATACACTCTGATGTTCGATGGATGATTTCACTCGTTTAGTTGATGTCTGCCCCTTGTTGAGGGACCACGTCGGTTCGGTGACGTTCGATGCTAGCCTAGATGATTATCCGCTGATAGACGTCAATAAAGTCAATCTCCTTCATAGGAATTTTATTAGATTATTCAATAAATATTGCTGATTACTGTGAGTGACCAGGCACAATATCCTGATGTTTATCCTGCTGGGTTCATGATGGAGTTGATCTATCATTCGATGCTTGCGCGCAGTGTCCCTCCGATTTGAAGATGTTTATCTCCGCTCTTGAGTGATGATCTAGCGTAAGTTTGATCCAGTAGATAAGTACTTCCGCATTTTGTTGAGACTTGATAATTTTCCATGAGGGGTCGTTAATCTAAATGATTACTCTAGATCTGCTTTGTCGGGATAGCCTTGAATTTGAATTGAATATTGGAATACAGAGATGAGCTGCAGCGAACGAGATGGAGTTCGATACGTCAACAATCGATATGGTGGTATGGTATATGCTTGCGACGATGAATGAGAGCTCCGTAGAATTTTTTCATGTGGTGAATTACCAAAGATGATCCCCTTTGGTGATTGGTCGACCTTTACTGTGCTCCAAGGACACGGCCTTGCCCCGATGACCTTGAAAGTTCAAAGTTTCTTGTTGAGTTCTCTATCTTTCAATGACTAGACTGATATGCAGATCTGAATATTTTGGATGAGATGTGGGATCGTTGATGTTTGCTTCTTTAATAGATAGTGAAGATGTTCAAGTGAAATTGACATTGAAGTTTGACCTTTACTGTTGATTCTCGGAATTCCACTAGTGTTGAGTTATTCGATGATATTTCCAATTATATATCGTTTATAGGGGTTCTGTTCTGCACTAAACTCAGGTGGTGCACTTTGCATGCCGCTCCAGCTTAATTTAAATTTTTTTCCCACGTTATGTATTGTTTTCATCAAAAAAGTTGTAATCATTGGCTTCGTTAAGTTCCAGCGCTCCGTCTGATCTATTACATATGTGTGAGCGTGCCTTTACTTTTACGTTATTAGTGGTTTTCTAATGGCTTATATGCCCGAAAAATTTTAAGGTTAAGGGGATTCATGGCGGACGTGCTCACCCCAGCCGTTGACGAAGATTCCTCCCTTGACTACACGCTGGTAAATTCTTCCACGGTTGAGTCGCTATCTACCGATCCTCTTCTGAGACCTTTGACACCCCGCCTCCTTCGCAGCGAAAGTACCCCTATGGATAAACAAGGGTCGAGGTCTCCTCCAGCGGCTTCACCGGGCATCTCTCCTCTCCGCTCTTCGTTATCACTGCTGGAGCTGGAGTCGAAGTTGAAAGCGGACAGAACGAAGCAACTGGAGTTTCTGAAACGAAAAGTTGAATTGCAGGAGCAGGATCTTAGGAGATGTAATATAGTAGTCATCAGTGGGCTGTCTAGAAACTCTGAAAATCTGAAAAATGATGTCGAGTCCTTCCTGAAGTCTCGATTTAACCTGGAGAATGCCTTCTCTGATCTCAGAGAATTTGGCAGGGACCCATCAAAGTCAGTCTTCGTCAGTCTCGTTACGCACGACCTCAAGGATCGAATTCTCCAGTTGAAAAGCTCTCACCAAAGCCGAATCAGATGTATACTTTCGTGCAAGACAAATAGTCAGAGAGCAAAAAGCACTGGGACACAACGTTAAGGTTGCCTACAGCAAATCCTGCTTGAATGGTACATGGTTTTATTGGAATTAGTCTAAACAGTGCTTCATCCAACGTTCACGTCGATCCAGCACTCCTCATCGCCCAATCTCTGCCCCACCGCCATCAATGGATATGTCATTCTCAAAAATCTAGTAACATGCCGTATCGTCTTCTGAAACTGCTTTGGCCTTAGAAATATTCACAACTATCCCGTTATTCAATCCACTGATGTATTCTGCCTGTCTGAATCCTGGTGTCTGTCTGATGAAGAGGTTCAAACTTCTCTTACTGCACTTCTTAAACATCGTCATAACTACTGGAGCCTCGCTTCTCGGGAGGGTTCCAGAGGTAGGGGCAGTGGTGGACTTTTAACTTGGATTTCTCCTGGGTTTCCCTCACAATTTCTCCATGAATCCAGAGGGTGGCTCACTACGCAAATTTCTTATCATGGCTGGAATTTAATTGTTGATTCAGTCCACATCAACCAGGAGAACGACGCGTCTTTGGTGCTAAAGCTCTTGCAATCAGCTCTCGACGACGTGATGGAGAGATTTCCTGCTAAGTGCATCATACTAGGAGACTTTAACGCCCACCTTGGGGAGCTGGACTCTGTGCCGTCGGAAACTATCGAAATGTCGTCCCTACGTGTAGGCAGAAAATCCTACGACTGTGTAATCAAGCCGAGAGGTCGTCTCCTCCTAGACTTCATGAATCAAAATTGCTTCAAATTGCGGCAAATTATACCTGCATGAGACTCAACACTGCGTCTACACTTGATCTTATTTGGGTTTCCTCCTCTCACCTTGACCTAGTAGATGACTTGGTAGTTGAAGAAAACAGAGCTGAATCAGATCACAGGCCAATTGCTCTTGTACTCCATACGTCCACCTGCGCTCCTGATGTCTCGACACCAAGAAACTGTATACATTCCAGCCAGCTACGTTGGAAATTTCAGTAATCAGAGCATTTTACTCGTACCCTAACCGCTAATCCAAAACCATTTATGAATTTCGAATCCTCAGATGTCAACCAGCTAGCCTGTAATTTGAAGGAAGCCATTCACGCTGCTGCTGAGAAGTCTCGTATGGTAATTAAGAAAACTCAGAGCTCTCGCTTTCACAAACCCTGGTACGACGAATCATGTGTTGCTCTGAGGAAGGCAGTGCTATCCGCCCATCGTACCATGAGACCCTCTGGGTACGGTGGCATCGAGAAACAGAACTATGTCACCCTAAATAAACAGTACGAGTCCCTGAAGAAGCAGAAAAAGATGACATTCTACATGGAACTTGAAGAGAAATTTGCTAACCTTCGCGACCTACAGCAAGTTTGAGCCGTAGTGAAGCAGTGTAAACCGCAGCTGATGAAATTCTCTCATCTCTAAGCAGTGTTATGGTCCACATTCCTGAAGCAAGTCTATCCCCCTAGGTTCTACTCTATCCAATCATTCGCCGGTGTTATTGTACCAGCTCTGGATGCTCAGATCAGTTCTGAGGAGTTGAGCAAGTGCATTGCTAGGTCTAAAATGAGAAAGGCGGCTGGTATAGACCAAATGATTAATGAATTTTATAAAGCACTTCCCGAGGATTGGTCCCTGTATCTTCTGGGTCTCTTCAATGAAATTATGCAGGTGGAGGAATTCCTTTCGGAGTGGTCCAGAGTTACGTTGTTCATGCCTCATAAAAAAGGCCCTACCCACGACCCCCTCAACTATCGTGAGATTGCATTGATCAATTCCTGCGTGAAAATGTTTACCCAGGTGCTTCAGGACCGGTTGTATTCCTGGGCTATTGAAATGAACTTACTTCCCGAGAAGCAAGCCGGCTTCATGAAAGGGAAAGGCACCACAGACAACATCTTAACGCTCCAGTCAACCATCCACCTGAAGCTCCGGCAAAAAGGCGGCAAACTTTTTGCCATTTTTGTTGACTTTAAACGGGCGTTTGATTCGGTGCCCCATTCGAAGCTTTGGTCGCATCTGGCTGCTGTAGGAGTGAGTGACAAATTTTTACGCATCCTATCCTATGTTTATAAGCAGGCAGTCCTTCAAGTCAGAGCCAAGGATGGTCTGTCGAACCAGGCTGACGTGAGTGAGGGAGTCATGTAAGGCGAGATATTGAGCCCTCTATTGTTCATCCTTTATCTTGGTGACATTGTCAATTTCTTCAGGGAGAGGAATGCCCCCGGCATCGACCTCAACGCTACCAGGGATCTTCTTCTCCTCCTATATACCAATGATTTGGTGTTTCTGGCCCACTTCCCAGTGGATCTCAAAAAGACAATAGCGATCATGGAGGAGTATTGCTCTTGGAACGGTCTTACAGTGAACACGTCCAAAATCAAGATTGTGGTGTTTAGAAGAGGGGGTCCTCTGCCGGCTCATGTCCAAAATCTTTTCTTCAACGATCAACCGTTAGAAGTAGTGGAATCCTGCGTTTATCTTGGCGTCACCTTCTCCAGTTATGGCCTCGGATCGCTGTCAGCTAAAGCAGCTCATCGTAAGATGAAAATTGCTATGGGAACTCTCCTGTCAATCCTATCCAATGCTAAGGCCGACTCCTGGAGTAGCTCGTTGAGGCTGTATAACAGCCTGGCGGCTTCTGTACTGTTTGACAGTGCTCACCTCACTGGCTTGAGATACATTGAGGAATACGAGAAATCGCAGCTCTATGTTTTCAAGAGGATTTTCCAGTTATCGAGGAACACCCCGGGGTTCACGCTTCGCCTGGAACTGGATTTCCCCAAAGTGGCGGTAGCTCTCGTGTCGGCTGGCATCAATTGGATCATCAAAATCCTGAAAATGGAGTGTTCTCGTTTGCCCAGAGTCTGCTTTGACAGACTACGCCACCTAAAGGCAGCCTCATCCTCCTCCCCGCTCTTCAGCTGGGTTCTTCAGCTCGACTCACTGGCTGAGGGTCTCATCAGGGACAGCCTTTGGCACTCAAACGACTGGAAACTATGGGAGAGCAAGAAATATTTGATAATCAATCAGCTAAGGACATTAAGCAGAGAAAGGGACCTGAAGAGATATTCCAACTCCTCGTGTCATCCGTTCCACCCCCTGACGTTCACTTCAGACAACTTCCTCAGTTTTTACCCAGAACGTTGCCCAATTCACCTTACAAGAGCAAAAATGCAGATAAGATTGGCTTCTTAATTCCCCAAACGCATCATCCTTAAGAAAAACCTATTTATCATCGACTCATGCGAGATCTGTAGGCGTTGTAGGCTGGGTGAACTTGAGTCTTTTCTCCACTTGTTCATGAACTGCACGGCTTACAAATCACACCAATCTCATTATATCTAGCCTTGGTGCATCGCCAATCAAACGGCCAGTGAAAATTTCAACCTTTTATTGTGCTCCAATAACATGAATTGCTTGAAAGACATTTATTCCATCATTCTAACCGTCTTTGAATCTCGCTCGCTTGTATTACAGTAAAATTGAATCGTGCTCTGCTTTGCTTGATACTGTTCTTTATCTTTTTTGGTTTTTATGGCCCCTCTTTTTCTTTTCCTTTTTCTTCTCATTTTTTTCGGCCTTTATGGTGTTTTGATTTTTTTATTCTTGAATTTGATTTAGAGTTAATTAATCATGTTGGGAAAGGGAAATGTATTCCAATGATAAATCCCAGACCCCCTTGCATCTTGAATTGTATGTAATCGCATATATGCAATAAATCTTTACTTACTTACTTACTTACTTACTTACTCACTTACTTACATCCGTTATAGTTGATAAGTGAAGACTCAGGCATTACCGCCTGCCGTGCAGAGATGATTTAATTCATTGATGATAATTTTAGATTGACTTTCAATTACTTGTAGATGTGATCTACGTTGCATTTCTCGATGATTTCCGATACTGCTTATCAAGGCGATGACGTCGGTCAATGATCAGCTGGTGAGATATCTTAGAGGTTCATACGATAATGAGCTTTTAGAGTAATTTCGTTGGTCGATATACGATAACGATAAATTTGTAATTGACTAGTTGAAGATCATCAATTTGGTTGATCCAGTCTCCGATTATTTTCTCTGTGTTGGTGACGATGTATACGGAGTCAGAAGTGAAGAGTTGCGCCTCACAGCTAGTGACTCGTGGCTAAACCGTGTTATCTTTCACCGTCAGCTTATTCTCGATGCTGGCACTGATGAGTTGAAAATCTCGATTATCACACTGATGGGTTGAGGTGATGGATCGTACAGACGAAACTGATGTTCTCGACCATATCCTTTCAAATTGTTACAATAATTTTGGGCCATGTTTAGGTCAGCAGCAGTAAACACAAAAAAAAAAAAAAATTCAAGAAATCAAAATTGCACTACGTTTCGAATGCTCTAAGCATTCCTCCTCAGGTGCATCATTTTATTCTACATAAACCGAAACAAAAAAAACAAAATTAATAATTATAAATCTACAAAAATATTTCCAGAATTCAACGACAATTTACAAAATTTTTTCCAAAAAATCTCACCTAAAATAAGATTTACTCCAAGACATTCATATTCCTCAAGAACTCACACTATGCTATGGTTGCGGTAAATAAACAACAACCGTAACCTAGAACTGTCACCACCAAAGTAGCATATCATTATAATCTCCGATTAATGCGACTGCTCTGAAAACCCATACTGGTACAAACCTTTATGAGTTGACAGTAACGATCACACCATCGGTATGCAAAAACTTTGTCAAAAAAACATTTTTCATTATCACAAACAACTTAACAAACGTACGTCAAATAATTCCATGAAGTCAATATAAATAGTAGTCATGAAATAAATTCGCCGAGCGCTACATTAGCGCCATCTGTCACGAATTGAAAACAACAACATGCTACCCTATGCCAAAACGTCTGAAGGAAGTCATAGATGGCGTTGGTGGCGTAAGTCCTCATAAACACATCCAAACCATACCATTAATGCTAGTCAACATTTAAATGTTCGTTAGTGGAACTTAATGATCTGATCATATACAGATCGAAGTTTAGCGGAGTCATTAACAAAATTCACTGTGTGATCATTATGTTTCCTTATATACATCATCTCCAATACCTCTCTTTTATAATTATTGCATTGTCTTTTTAAAATTTTTGAGCTATTGAAATCAAACCTATGCTTCATTTCTTTCACGTCACTAGACAGACCTGATCTGTATTTGTCAGGATTCTTCTCACTATTCATGTGCTCTCTTTTTCTTTCCCCAAAACATCTCATACTTTGACCTATGTAGCACATACTGCAATTCCCGCAAGGAATCTTATATATCACACCCGACAACAAACCAGACTCCACCGGATCCTTTGTTGTTTTGAATACTTTATTCAATTTACTCTCCACCTTAGGGATTATTTGTACCCCAAATTTACCACAGGTGTGCTTCAATTTATCATTTGACCGCTCCGTATAAGGAAGAAACACAGTTTTCCTGAAATCCACTTTATCTTCAAAAATACCTCTACCGCCCCCAATTAAACCACCCTTTATTTGGCGAACCCTTTGCGCTACGATTGGGACCGCTATTTACCGATGGTGGCGTGGTGATCGCCCTCATAACATGGACGACCGATGGTTTACTCATTCAAACTTGTTCAAACCCTCACATTGTAGCTGACAGTAGTAGTTCCTCTTTGACAAATTCATGTCTGTATTGTTTTTAATTGTTGTACTCGAAGTTCCGATGGTGTCATATTTTAGAAAAACTTGAGGATTTGCAAAGTAATTGATTGAAGTACCAACGATAAGCCATCGGACGGCCATTTTTTTTAGTGCAGGCGATACCCACCAGACATCGCAGCGATTTATAGCGTCCTCAATTCTGTTAATAAATCGTAAGGGATAATCATTGAACGTCAGAATTTTCTTCATGAAATTCACGTTCTTCGGAATAAACTCATCACTCGATATTCTGTAAACCCTGTCTGTTAAATTTTTGATCACCCCAATTTTATGCGAAATGGAATGGCAAGACTGAAAATTTAACATTCTGCCTGAATATGTTGGTTTTCTGTACCAATCAAAAACCGAATGGCTATTTCTTCTAATTACCAAAACATCGAGGAATGGAAGTGCCTGTCTAGCTTCCAAATCATGGGTGAACTGTAAGCGCGGGTGATAGTTGTTGAAAACCCTGAGGATTTCGTCAATACCGTCGTGCGGCACACAAGTAAAAATGTCATCCACATATCTAAAGAAAAATGGCAGTTCATAACTGAGTTTTGCAATGCAAGATACTTCCAAATCACCCATGACAAGGTTCGCGCATACAGGAGCTAACGGTGATCCCATGGAAATGCCATGGACCTGCCTATAAAACCTTCCATTAAACTTGAAGTATGTGTTGTTCATTATAGTTGATACACCCCTAATAATCTCATTACAAGGAATTTTTTATTTCAATCCACTTCTGCGTCTAATTATCGAGTCAGTTACAAGATCCAACGGGACGTTTGTGTAGAGCGACGAAACATCCAGTCAGATTAATCTATACCCTTCAGGTATCTCAATGTTCTTAACTTTCTCAATAAAATCATAACTATTCTTTACGTTCGTAAAATGGTTCTCCAGTAAAGGTTGTAAAATGTTATGGAGGAACCTTCCTAACCCATGAAGAGGCCCTTCAATTGAGGAAACGATAGGTCTGTATGATAAAGGTGTTTTATGGATTTGTGGCAACAAATACAACCGAGGGATCAAACTAAATCTCCGGGTTCAAGAATTCTTTATACTTTCACCAATAAACTTCTTAAGGTACCAAGATTCCACTAGTTTGTTATTTACTTTTTCAGTCACGGCTGAGCTGTCGTTAGGAGCTTCTAAATATGTCTGGGGAGTTAATTACTGAGTTTGAAAATGTGGGGGGGGAGGTTGGAAAAAGGAGAGAGATGTACCACACCTTTGATTGTAGATCGTCTGTCGTTGCTCTGACATGTACGTCGCTGAGATGCTCCGATGTAAGATGCTGTGTCAAGCTGTGATGATGAACTAGTTGATCAACCCTTAGGTTTTTTCCTGATGATCTCCCTTCTGCTGATTGTCAAGTGATGCAGCGCTGTTCAACTCACCGGCGTCGTAAATTTCTGGTGAATTGGATCTAATCTCGTGATTTGTGTAGTTGAAGTTGCCTTGAGATCAGTAGACCCAACTCTTGTACCACATGGTAGTGAATGACTTGACGTCTATGACCTGGCCATTATTCTTGGCAGTTCAAGCACGACTGTGAGTGGTTTTAGGAACCTGTTGAGTTGACGACGGATGTTATCTTCGAAGTTGAAGTGCCATGAAAATGTAGAAGACTCTCCATTGAAGTTGGGAGATGAAAATCCATTGTTGAAATTCTCAACGTTGAAGGTCAATTATTGAAGTTTCACGATGATGGAGATCAATAGTCGAAGTTCTTCGATGACACAGATCTATTTTTGAAGTGCTTCGATAATGATTATCGACCGTTGAAGTTCTTCGATGTTGAAGATCGATTGATGAAGTTCTTCGACGATGAAGATCGATTGATGAAGTTTTTCGATGATAATTCTCTCAAAATCAAATTGCATCTGATTGCCAGAGATGAGAGTCGTATAATGAAAATTGATTCTTGAAGCTCGTCGAAGTTGAAGATCGATTGATGACCATGCACTTAGCTGGTTGGAATCACGTCGTCGCCGTGCTGATGTACGTGGCCTTGACAGATGATGCACCTTGATGATATTTACCTCATGGAAACAAACAATGGATGAGGGCGTTATAATTTGTGAAAATTGATAAAGAAAAATGATACTTCACCTCTCGATTCAATTGTTTCTTGCGTTCCCGGACTCGGTGGTGGTGATCCACTGCGTTGAACTTCGCTCGATGATGCGGCGACATCTTGGTGATGATCTTCTCGAGCGATGAGTAGAGAACGATTCGTCCTCGGTTATTTAAACCATATGGATGGTTCCTAAAGCCACTTCCTTGCAATGAAATTCTCCATGTTAAATTTCAGAAAATTGATGACCAGTGATAACTAGGATGCAGTTCAATTTACCATTGTTAGGTCGATACTCTCCATTTCGGCGATGATTTTTCGAAAGTTCAAGTTTTGATTACTTTTTCCGAATTTTATCGGCCTTGAGAACGTTCTTCACTTCCTTGTCAAGGTCTCCCCTGGGTTGAACTGCGATGCGTTGATGAGCCCACTTTTACACGATGAATTCACTCATATTGATGTTACAAGGGATGATAACTGGTGGAGAGTATGCGGAGGTTGACTTTACCATCTTATGTCGATGGTGAATTTCTTTGATAAAGTTTTCAAGCGTTGGAAGATTCAATTATTGAGGCGCTGTGCGTTGATAAGATTTGATAGTGATTTAATGACCTGGTAATGTGGTTCAATCGAGGGGATTTTCTAATCCTGGTGAATTGCTATTAAACCGTTCCCTCTTATCGTTGTAGATATTCCTATCTGCTCGTCGGCTATGATGAATTTCTATGTACACAATTAGATTGAGGGAAAAGTGATACTCACACGTTGAGTTTCGATACACATAACACTAGTATAGCGAGAGTGGGAATGGATCCTCGACTCATGCTGGTGAGGCTCATTATCGACACGTCGGACGGATTAGCAATGGAAGCATCTGATCGAAATCCGCGGAGTGTACACGATGAATTGACTGCTAGTCGAGCACGATGTAATCAAACACTTCAATGAGACCACAACACTACCCTAGTGGAAAAACATAAGATGGAGGCGTAACATACCTGATCAAAATTTCGGATCAGGCGTGATCAGTTTCTGATCAAGACCTGAACAGAATTTCCACTCGGTTAGTCCTCTGCAGAATTTGATTCCAACTGATGTCCGTGTGCGATGTCTTGTGAGCCCCGAATTGCCTCGTGGCACACAGAACGTCTATCTAACACACGCGATTATTAATTCACTATTAATTGATGAATATGTAGATTGTCGCCAGCACTGAAATGCACTTTTACTCTTGGCCTCCATCCCATCCGGTTCGAAGAACTAATGTTAAAAATCTGTTGAGTTTCGTTGATTCCTAGAGTGGCGACGGAAGGGGGAAGTGCAGAAATGAACTTGTTTGTAAGACAAGTATAGGACGAAGTTGTTCACAAATTACACTGGTGATTTAGGCCTGAGCCAAGTCAATATATTTGCAGCAATTTAGATGGACTACACAAATAAATAGACGAAATGTTGAAGTACAAGTTGAATTTTAGTATCGATAGTTGTCTTTGATAATTATTGACTGTTAATTTTCACTGATAATGTTCACTAAATTACTGATAATTTTTCGTTAATTTAACTAGTTCAATAACTAAATATATAATAATAAAAAAAATCGATTTTTGAAAAATCATCTCATTCGATTCTGTTACTCTTAAAGAGTATTTCGGTGAAACTTTCTTTCAAAAATTTCCACTACAATCGACGTTACACCTATTACTAGCTAGTCCGGTCAGTTTGACCTGACTGGCAGGTGCATTGTTGCGTTCGAATGTCCCAAATAGATCTCGGATTTTCATGCACCTGTTTACCTGTCAGTTGCGAATAACAACACCATGATGGCGGAAATCTCCAAAGTTACCGTCAAGTGCAAACAAATTATCCTCAGTCCAATTGTCGCAGAGATAGAGGACAGTACACTCTGAGAGATTCGGTCTGTTATATTTTCGTTCACTGCAAAACGTGCACTTGCGATTTATACAACAATTTTAAATTGTCACAAGTAATGGGTCTCCCGAAAGTTTCTCGGGAGCAATGCAAGACTTTTAAAATACGGAAATATCTTTCTAAAAAAAAAAGCCCGAAATCGGTGGAAGAATGATGGAAAAACCAGTATCAGTACGTCTCCAAAAAAATTGGAAATGGCGGAGGATATACCTAAGCCCTATAAGGAAAAACTTGGCCCGGTCGCTCGCTTCGCTCGCTTCCTCATTGGGGTGTGACCGATAGAGATTGGTGGAATTGGGTGTGACCCATTATGGGTCGAACCAATAACTTTCCGACCGATTCCTCTTTTTCTGTTCATTAGAAAAAAAAGCAGAGGGCCGAGTCTATCCGACAGAAGGCATGTGACCGTTACTTTACGCGTTATTAGTTTTGACATTCCTTCATTTCTGCCAATTCCATTGGTAGTATGCTTCCGAATGGATCCGTTGCAATTCTATTTAAAAACATGGGAATAAATTGCGTGGAATAACAATTACGAATATCTCTTTTCACCTTCTATGTTTGAATAATTAAGCAACCACAATTCTTTTTCATTTATTCATCTATTTTCATATTTTCATATTTTTCCCTGCTATTGGGAACGAATGAAGAAGAATATCATGAACATTCCAAGAATGAACTTACTGGATCGTTTGCATGAATAGGGTAATCTTTCATTGAAAAGCGAAATCAACATTCCAGAGGTCGAATTGCAACAAAAGAAATGAGAATGTCCTCATTGTAAAATTTTTTAATTCTGAAGGCAACCCACTCAAAATGTCCCAATTATCCAATCAAAAGTTAAATCCACTTGAACATTTTTGTCCACTTCAAAGTTGAACCCACTTCAAGACTTTCTCAACTCCAAAGTTCATCTACTTGAAAAGTTTTCTACTTCGAAATTGACTCACTCCAAGAGTGCCAAACCTTTTCTCCAATTTTCCCTTTTTTTCAAATTGCAAAATTCGAAAGTTTTATTGAAATAACTAAAAAACCGCTGAGAAGACTTCGTTCAAAATCCAATTACACGCAAGATACATGATGACGCAGCGATTACACGAAATTGATTCAAATTCCACCGTTATTTCAGATGAAATCGTCGAATTTCAGTAAAAGTAACGTTGTTTGACATTTTCTCATAGGTTTTATGCAGATAACTAGAAAACCGCTGAGGCAATCATTTGCATAATCTAATCAGTTCCAAGTTACATGAAGACGCATCGATCAAAAAAAAAAAGTTGAATCGGTTCGTTCGTTCCGGAGAAATCGTTGAACAAAATTTCACTCACATACGGTGTTACGCACCCACATACGCACACACACACACACACACATACACACATATACATTTCTTCAGAAACGTTTCAGGATGACTCTAGCGGTCATGAAACGTGGACAAATCATCGAAATTCGACATTTCATTTTCGGGGTCGTTACAATAAGTTCCTCCCTTCGGGTCGGGAAGTTCATCAATCAGTCTTCAAATTTTGATTTTCCGTACCGGATTTTCAATGATTTCTGAATATGTAAAGTGTAAAGGTTGCAACAGTGAGATGAATTTTCGAAGTAATGCCGCGCGTGGACTTGGATTCAAAATAATGATTGAGTGCGAAAAATGTAGACTAATTGCGATTCCCTCTTCTCCAACTGCAAGAGGTGGATACGAAATAAATCAAAGATTTCCCTTCGCAATGCATCTTTTAGGGATTGTTTTAAATGGTGCTAAAAAATTCTGCGGTATCATGAATTTACCACCCCCTACTGCGTAGAGCTCTTATAATATCTTTGTAAAACATATTCACCGAGCAGCGACTTCCGTCTGTAATGTATTGCTGATGAAAGCAATCAAAGCAGAAAGAGAGGCAATGAAAAATGTTGGATATGAAGACGACACACAGCTTACCGTTCTCGGCGATGATTCAAGGAAAAAGCGGGGATTCAAATCTTTATTTGGAGTGACAGGTCTCGTTGGATGGTTTATAGGAAAAGTTATCGACGTATTGGTCAAATCTGCATATTGCAAAATGTGTGAACATTGGTCCAAGAAAGAGGGCACAGCTGAATACGATGAATGGAAAATGGAGCATGAAAAATCATGTGCAGCAAATCACGAAGGGTCCTCTGAGATGACGGAATGTGACGGAATCACCGAAATGTTCAAACGATCGGAGGAACGTTACAGTGTAACTTACACCAGTTATGTTGGGGATGGTGACTCGAAAACATAGAAGGCAGTTGTAGATGCTGAACCATATCGTTGTGAAATGCAAATTCTAAAAAAAAGAATGTATTGGACATGTACAAAAACGAATGGGAACGCGTCTTCGAAATTTGATAGATAAACTATCACGTTATTATGGTCTGGCCATTCGACGGAACACAGGTTCAGCCGAAAATATGAAAATAGTTATTTCCATCACAAGGTCCACAAAGTATTTTCTGACGAATATGGCTTTGTATAATCACATTCGTCAGAAAATACTTTTGGACCGTGTGATGAATGCAATTTTTCGTCAGAAGGCCCGTAAACCGCGATCAAACCGAGCGAAGCGAGGTTAGAATCGCGGTTTACCGGGTCTTCTCACGAACATGATATATGGGCTTCGTGTTATCACTACTCTTCAACGGATAAAAATTCGCAACATGAAAATTGCTCGAAAGGTCTCGAATCATGGTGAACTTGGCAAGTAGCAAAGGCGAAAAATGCTTTCAAGATCTACTCCCACGATTATATGGCTTTTCCAACCGACGTGTTGAAAGCAATTGAACCAATCTACAAAGATCTAACCGACGATACTTTATTGGAATGTTGTGTTGGAAGATATTCGCACAATAGTAACGAGAATTTCCACAATTTGATATGGAAAGTTTTTCCTGAAGAGACAAACGGCGAAAAAACCTGTGTCGAAATTACAGCATATATTGCGACCTGCGTATTTAATGAAGGTGCTGAATTCTTACTAAAAATTATGCAGGAAATGGACAGTTCTACTGGAATAAATGCATACAATTGGGCTTCAATGGAGAATCACAGGCGGCGTAGTTCAGCAGAACATGCAGCAGAAAATGCATCAAAAGAAGTACGAACTCTAAAGAAAAATCCAAAGTAAGAGGATGACGACTTTTACGGCCCCAAAATAGATGAAGATCTATGAGTATTATGATGCATCACCTTCACCTCTAATAGTTTTCGAATATTTCAAAAGGGTCTGAACGATAGACGTGGACTCAAACTCTCTGTCGCCATCGGGTGCCGCACAGTGGAAGAACTTTGAACGTCATTTCCCGAAACTTACATTTTAGAAAACGGTGCCATTAGTTTCTCCAATACCAATGAACCGAGTTTGTTGGAATTTTACAGGGTGAAATTTTGTACTATTCTCATGTATGTGACGTTCGATTTTTTTCCGTATGACGTTTTTTTACTTTTTTTTATGGTGGAAAAGTGTTCTAACTTCACGCCTGAAATGCGTGAAAAAATTCCGTAATTAATATCTTTCGTGAAAATTGTTAAAAAAATTTGAGGGTGGGTCAAAAGCTTAATCTATCTTCCCTCTTTAAGTTATCAATAATGATTTTTGTTTCAAAAGAAATTAACAAACAAATTCTGTTGTTACCGTGGAGGGTATTGACCAGAAATCGACTCTACTCAACACTATTGAATATACAAAGGAGTAGACATGGTAAGCCGTGTCTAGCCCAATGACAACCTCGACCACCTGGCCGAGGGTGTCCCGCGAGGGAGTGGGTGGGTGGTTAATGAGGTAATTAGCGGGTATAGGGTCAATTAATTAATTAATACATCAATTAATTAATTAATGGATTCATTAGCGTTATTAATGAGTTGATTTAACTGATCAATTAATTAATTAGCTTATTAATAGAGTTGAATCCTGTGTTTCTGTGGGTTGAGAGCGATAAAGTAATTGATTAAAGGTTAATCAATTGAATTTTTCCGCGAGCGAATCAATTGAATGCACGGTTTCAACAGTTGTAAATCGCGAGTATCAATCCATAATGCGTGAATCAAAGGAAGGGGTTGATTGATCCCCGAATGAAAGGAGGGGTTCATTTAATCCGCGAATCAAAGGAAAGGATTAATTACTTAACGAATTAAAGAAAATTGTTAATTGATATGGAAATTAAGGGGAAGGGTTAATTAGAGTGTGGATGGGTGGTTGAGCAACACTTGACCACGCCAAACATGCTCAGACTTATCGAAAAGAGAGGGGTTGACCTTGAAAACCTCACAGTAGTTAATCATGAGGGGATTCACAGCAGGAGGTTCAGACTAAAAGACAATACATCATCCGGAATTCCTACTTGGAATGTTTTTCCTCGCTATTATTCCAAGAAAAGTATCCCACTGCAAAAGCATATGCAATCATCGAGAACAAAAGACCTGAAACGTGACAACTTTTGACATTATCCAGACATCCTTCCTGGAATTTCATTGCTAAAAAAACACATGTGTGTCCACAGCAGGGGGCTAGCATGTTATTTTTGACATTTTCCCGAAACAGTTCTAGGAAAAGTCTTTTACCACCAACGAAAAAAACATGTGCTACCACCACGGGGGCTAGTTGAGAACAAAAGACCGGAAACGTGACCATTCTAAAATTCTTCTTGGAATGTCACTTGTGATATTTTCCAGATAAAATTCTGGGAAAATTTTAAGAAGAAACATGTGTCAAAAGCCTTCGTTCTACTACCATTTTTCGAAGAATATTCTGCAAACAGGAGGGGGAAGTGACTATATAACGCCTAAAGTTGGATGGCTCCACATCAGTTCTATCTGTTCCACCTATGAAAAACCCATTAATTTGCAAGCATCTAATACTCAATAACAACCACATCCAACGATAAGAGCTGAAGAAACGAGTGGAACGTCTCTTGAAAGATCTTCAAAGATTGGAAAAAATCATACAAATCAGTAGTGAGTTCGAAGTGTTGTGCACAGATCTTGAAAAGACTCAAATTGAATCGGAAAGCAAGAAGGAAGAACATCATGGACATTGAGAAAATCAACGCTGTTGGAGAGTTCAAGCAACTCCCTCTGATCAAACTCTCCGAGCTGCAACCAGGTTACCTCTACACCATCACAGGAGCGTAGAAGTGCAACACAAAATATAGAGTGGGTGTTATTGTCAAGCTGTCAGATACTCATTCAGTTTTTCTGAGCAGCCGGCTGTCAAAATATTTCGACGAAAATCCCAAGGAATTCGAAAATTTCCAAGCACATATTAAAGAAGCATCACCAACATTGAAATACGTAGGGGGAAATATAATAATATTCGTCTGCATCCAGATCTGAACGTGGTGAATGACCACGATGGAACTGCGAAAAACTTGAATAAAATCAACGCTGTTGCCAAATTGAAGTAACTACCTCAGGTGAAACTGGCTGAACTAGATCAAGATCGCTTATACACCATCACAGCAGCTAAGAAGATTATTACCATTCATGGATTGGCCGTTATTTTCCATCTGGATGATACTCACTCTGTATTCGTCCCTAAGAGAATCGCCAAGTTCTGCGAGGAGCATCCACGACAATTCGATAATCTACTGGAGGAAATTACGAGAGGATCACCGAAGTTAGAATACTTTGGTGAAAAAAGTAACAATATTCGTTCACATCCAGACAAGGGGCTTGTAGCTTAAATGATGAATGAAAAACAAAATATTTTTTCAATACAAATATAATTTTTTCTATCAATTAATAATATTTTTCGATGTACAAAATGTGTTTGAAAAATAATAAATAAATAAAAAAATCATACTCAATGTAGGAAAATATCAGTGAAACTATGAACAAATGTCTCTTATAAAAAATTCATTGTTCATTTTTTTTTTCAAGTAATTTTCACTTCACTATTCTTCAACTCCCAGTGCAGTGCATAGTGCAAAATAGGTGACAGCATCGATTTCTTCCTGCTCTCTTCGCATCCTGTGAGCCATGGCATCAGAATCCTCCTCATCCTCGTCGAATTGCATCCCTTGAACTGGGGCTGCCTGCTCCTCAACCTTCATCCCTTCTACTGGCGCTGCAAATTACACGGGTTGCCCTTCCGCTAATCTCTGCCCGATACCTGCAAGTGGATCAAGACGCTGTTTCGAGAAACACCAGAAGCTACCCCCCAGGAACACCGGCCAACATTGAGGCTTGAGGTTGATAGGGGTGACTTCATTCTTGAGCACGTAGTCCACAATATTATGATTCAAGAGGTTGTTGAGCTCTGCTCGAGTCCGTTGAATTGTCCAATTAATTGAGAATGAGTGAGGTCTCAATAAAACATGGCCATCAAGCTGAAAGTAGAAATGAAAAAACCTCATGAGAATAATGGTGTTGAGATAATAGTGAAATGAAGTTATACTTCTTACACCCGATTCTCCATAACCATCCGCTGCTGTCACATTGACTTCTGGACCCTGATTCGCCTCTTCCACTTCGGGATTCACCTCATCATTGAGTTCACCCCTCAACCTTAGCTTCCCCATCCAGATCCATCACTTTTGGTTCAGCAATGTCAGCATCCAGTTCCATCATCCCAGTTTCAAAGCTCTCCTGATCCTGCTCCATCTCCTCCTCTCAATTGCCTTGCTCCATCTCCTCAATCCCCGAATCATTGAATTCAATTGCAGGGGAGTAAGTGAGACCAATCAAATTGTTTCCTAACGTACGCAGACACCTCTGGTTATAGTCTTCGAGAAGAAGGAACTCGAATAATTCTCCCGTGACCCATAAAAATCCCACGGGATTCAACATCAACCGAGCAACGTTCAGCGGGAATGTTCCTTGGATTGATACATTTTCAAAATGCAAACAGATTGTTTTTTCGATTTCCTCTATTAAAAAAGGCATCATAATAGAAAGCCCACACTCTTGGCATTCTCAGATTCTCTTCGAGGGATACATAAGGGCTTCTGTATGGTCGCCCATCCTCCATTTCAATCAAGAAATCACTCATTTTTTCACTTCACAAACTCACGAAGGAAAATGGAAGGAAACACTTTCTGCTTCTCGAGGAAGTTGTTGGTAATGTGGGTGCAAAGGGGACAGGTCACGTTTATAAGAGGTGAGGAAGTAACCCCCACCAGCCCCCGCACCCACGAAATTTCGAGACATGTTCCATTGGAAATCCTCGAAAAATGAGCACGTGGATGGCTGAGGGTGTAAACTTTCCAAACGAAGGAGTCTTCATCTGGCGATAGAAAAAATTGGGCCCTATCTTCTGGAATCATTTGACCTGCCGAGAGCCGTCAGCTTCACCCCTAATAAAATTACTCCCTTGCGGTAGCAAAACGAACTCATGAGAAACTTCAATGTCTGACCCTCGCCATTACCTTATTTTTTTGCCTCCCAGAACTGGGAGATATCTGCCTTGCAGCCTGAGTAGCGATACTCTGCACACAACCTTATTCATATCATGTAATTGCCTCAGGTTGAAGGTCAAATAGCGTCAGTGACTTCTCCGAAGGTATTTTTTTTTTTCGTCGAGAATTTTTCGGTAGAATTTCCGACATGTGTTCAACAGACATGAGTACAAACTTTTCAGTGAAAACTCATGACAATTCACGTAATCCTTCCATATATAGCCAAGGTCATTGCATTAGTTGAAGGTTCAACAGCTTCAGTGACTGTTTTGAAGACATTTTTTTTTTTCGTGGGGAATTATTCGGTAGAACTTTCGACATGTGTTCAACAGACATGAGTACGAATTTTCAAGTGAAAACTCCTGAAAATTTACGCAATCCTTCAATATATGGCAGCTTCAGCGACTCCTGTGAAGGCATTTTTTTGTCGTTGGGAATTTTTCGGCAGAACTTCCGATGTGTATCCAACAGACATGGGTATGAACCTCCAAGTAAAACTCTCTATTCCATGATACGTACGAGAAACTAACTTTGAAACAGCTTTTTTTTCAAAATTTCCCTTCTTTGTAAGGTCACTTTCTCTTGCCATAACGAAGGTTCCACGTACGGACGGGAAAAAAAGTGAAACTTTGAAATTTTCCAGATATGATGTTCCAAGAAATTGAGCTATTTATTTCTCCACAGCGTGGGATAAAAAGAGACGAAAATTTGACATTTCAAGGATATGAAATTTCGCGTTTTCTAGATGCAAAGTTCTCGGAAATGGGGCATATTTCTTCATAGTTCAGTTTCTACTAGTTCAGTTTTATTTGACATAAATGAACGAAAAAATTGTTTGAAATTGTCCAGATGTCAAGTTCGCAGAAATATCCGCTCAGTTTTAAAGTTTTCCAGACCGATTGTTCTCGGAAGTCCAATTTTGACATCCACCACATGATTTTTAACCCCCCCCCCCCCGCCCCGGCAATTTATGGGTATATATCCGCAGTTTTCCGGCGGTTCTTTCTAGTTCTCAAGTAAACTCTACAGTAACGACTCAACTACGACGAGATGGATTCCAGAACGTGTAAGGCATGGATTAGAATCCTAGAGGTACAATACGCACTCATCAAGAGGGAGAGAAGGCCCATGGAAATTCGTCAATGGCTCAATTACATTCGTGATGATTCACGGCCAATCACTTGACTTCTGAATGGGTACGTGACTCATAATGATAAATTACGGCTCACTTATACCCAGACGCGATTAAAAACATTTAAAGTATTATTTAAAGACTTGGAAGTGGTTGGGAGAGGCTTACGCAACTTGACTGACAGAGTGCGATCCCTGATGGTTCATACCCAGAGTTGGACTCTGGGTAATCTCCACAAACCCAGTAAGGGTTGGGGGGAAACCCAGCGTTGAGGTTAGATGCCGAATGTCGATTGAACTCGGTACCCAGAATATATCTCAAAGTTGTGAAATTGATTGTTAAACAAATGTTAAATATTGTTTCAGAGATGGAAGGCAGGGAGGGGGGAATAATAACATTGTTAGAGTGATTCTGGAGTCAATTTCTCATGTAGGGGAGAAGCCAAAGGGCATACCAACAATGTTATGTCAACTCTGGGTTTAACTCTGGACACAGTCTTGATCCCAGAGTGTTACTTTTTATTGTTGAACAAGTTGTTAATGTTGTTGAATGCAGAGGTGAGGGAGGGGAGGGGGTCTCATGACATTATTTCAGTGATTCTAGTGTAAATTTACCACTTGGGGAATTTGCGGGAGATTATTTCAACACTATTGAGGCAACTCTGGGTTTAAGTCTGGGTACAGTCTTAATCCCAGAGTTGTATTATTATTGCTGAACAAATTGTAAATTTCATTGAATCAAGAGGTGGGGGAGGAGAGGTGGTCATATGACATAATTGAAGGATCAATTTCTCCGGTAGGGGAGAGACCAAATGTCATTTCAACAATGTAATAACAACTCTGGGTTTAACTCTGGACAGAGTCTTGATCCCAGAGTGTTACTTTTTATTGTTGAATAAGTTGTTAATGTTGTTGAATGAAGAGGTGAGGGAGGGGAAGGGGTCTCAGGACATTATTTATGTGATTCTAAAAGCAATTTCCCACCTAGGGAAGTTGCTGGAGATTATTCCAACAATATTAAGGCAACTCTGGGCTTAACTCTGGGTACATTCTTAATCCCAGAGTTGTGTTATTATTGCTGAAAAAGTTGTAAATTTCATTGAAAAAAGGGGCGGGGGAGGAGAGGTGGTCTTAGGATATTGAAGGATCAATTTTTCCTCCAGGGGAGAGAATAAAGGTCATTTCAACAATGTAATAACAACTCTGGATTTAACTCTGGACACAGCATTGATCCCAGAGTGTTATATTTTATTGTTGAACAAGTTGTTAATGTTGTTGAATGAAGAGGTGAGGGAGGGGAGGGGGTCTCATGACATTATTTAAGTGATTCTAGGGTCAATTTCCCGCTTAGGGAAGTTGCTGGAGATTATTCCAACAATATTAAGGCAAATCTGGGTTTAACTGTGGGTACAGTCTTAATCACAGAGTTGTATTATTATTGCTGAACAAGTTGTAACGTTCACTGAATGAAGAGGTGGGGGAGGAGAGGTGGTCTTATGACATTATTAAAGGGTCAATTTCTCCTCTAGGGGAGAGAACAAACGTCACTTCACCAATGTAAGACAATCCTGGGTTTAACACTGGACACAGTCTTGATCCCAGACTGTTACTTTTTATTGTTGAGCAAGTTGTTAATGCTGTTGAATGAAGAGTTGAGGGAGTGGAGGGGGTCTCATGACATTATTTAAGTGATTCTGGGGTCAATTTCGCCCTTGGGGAAGTTGCTGGAGACAATTTCAACAATATTAAGGCAACTCTGGGTTTAACTCTGGGTACAATCTTAATCCCATAGTTGTATTATTATTGCTGAACAAGTTATAAATTTCATTAAATGGAAAGTTGGGGGAGGAGAGGTTGTGTTATGACATTACTGAAGGGTCAATTTCTCCTCTAGGGAAGAGAACAAAGGTCATTTCAACAATGTAATAACAACTCTGGGTTTAACTCTGGACACAGTCTTGATCGCAGAGTAAAACCCAGAGTTGTGATTTCATTGTGGAAATGACCTTTGTTCTCTCCCCTAGAGGAGAAATTGACCCACCAAGAATGTGATAAGAGCACCTCGCCACCCCCACCTCTTCATTTAATGAAATTTACAGTCTGTTCAGCAATAATAATACAACTCTGGGATTAAGACTGTACCCAGAGTTAAACGCAAAGTTGCCTTAATAATGTTGAAATAATTTCCAGCATCTTCCCTAAGCGGGATATTGACCGTAGAATCACTTGAATAATCTCATGAGAACCCCTTCTCTCCCTCACCTCTTCATTCTACAACATTAACAACTTGTTCAACAATAAAAAGTAACACTCTGGGACCAAGACTGTGTCCAAAGTTGAACCAAGACTTGTTATTAAATTGTTGAAATGACCTTTGTTCTCTCTTCTAAAGGAGAAGTTGACCCTTCGATAACGTCATAAGACCACCTCTCCTCCCCCACCTCTTCATGCAATGAAATATACAACTTGTTCAGCAATAATAATACAACTCTGGGATTAAGACTGTACCCAGAGTTAAACCCAGTGTTGCCTTAATATTGTTGAAATAATCTCCAGCATCTTCTCCAATTGGGTAATTGACCCTAGAATCACTTAAATAATGTCAAGAGACCCTCTCTCCTCCCTCACCTCTTCATTAAACCATATTAACAACTTGCTCAATAATAAAAAGTAACACTCTGGGTTCAAGACTGTGGCCAGTGTCAGACCCAGAGCTGTTATTGAACTTTATTTGGAATTTCTTATTACTAGTACAACTCGATATATCTCAAGTATTTAAGGTGCTATTGCACGTATACAAGGGGGGGGGGTGAAGCCAACAATAAATACACACATACCTAAAATTATGAATTAAAATTAGATGTCATTCTCCATTGTCAAAGATGTGTTAAAAAACATTACAAAATTTGTTATGGGTTTCTGAGCTAAGCTGTTGAAGTACTGACTTCAGAGACAGATCTTTGGAAATATAATTGAAGAGTCTTATGGCTTTCTCGTGAGACGTTATTGTCAATAGTTGGGAGAAGTGCTGGTTGTCGAATTGGTATTTTATCCTGAGTTGATCCAGAGCGATGCATCCAGTGAGAAAGTGAGTCATGTCGTTAGGTACATCCACTTTGCAGTGTGAACATCTGTTGGCGGGATCTAGAACCAATCGTTGTCCTAACCACTGTAAACTTGGAGATTTGGTGTTGATGAGTCTGGCTTGGCAAATGAGCCCCAGTTGCTTGAGGTTGATATTTAGATGCAAATATCCGTTTGAACTAGGAATGATCGTGTGGAGGTAGTGGAACCATGGACATGAGGTAGAGTTTTCTGCATCCTTGAGATCAGATGATCGCTGGGTGTTTACGAAGGTGTTGAGGATGACGCACATGTGAGCTTCAATTTCATCTGGGTTTTTAGGTTCAAAGATTCTTCCAAAGCCCAGTGATGTGAGTGTACGATGCAGCCTGGAGACCCAGTTTGGGTTGTTGATGTTACCAGTACTCAAGCAGTGTTTCTTCAGTAGTGCTTGGGAACAGAGCGCTGGCAGTCGGTCAGGGGCCATGCGTAGTAACTTTACGAGCCAGGCCAGTTTACGTTTCAAGACCTCTACTTCTAGTTTTGTTCTGCCTAGTTCCAGACATAGGACATAGTGAGGTGTGGATCTTGGTAGGCCCAGGGTATATTTGAAGAATTGTGACTGGATAGGTTCATGCATATCTGCGTAACCATCCGCCCAGATTTCAGAGGCATATAGGAGTGTAGGTGCCACAACTGAATCGAAGAGTCTCACTGCTGCGTTGATGGAGTTTGACTTTGAGGAGTAAAGGAGGAGTCTCGTAGAACCTGAGGCCTTGGATGCTTTTGAGATGCGGTCTTTTGCTGCTTTCGAGAAGCTACCGGTTGAGGAAAAGATTACCCCCAGATACGTGTAGTTTTTGGTGATTTGAATCATGGAGTGGTCGAACGTGAACACTGGGGCTTTTGTGCAGTGGAGGCTTTTGTGCATTATTAGAACCTGAATTTTCTGAGCATTGACGGTAAGCCCAAGATCATCGCACACTGCGGTGAAGATGTTGAGGAGTCTTTGTAGTCTCACCAGTGATTCGGCGAAGAATACAAGATCCAAGGCCAATGCCGGATATACCGTTGTTTCTCTATTTTCTTTCCATGTCGCTGATGTAAAGTGCGAAAAAGAGTGCACTAAGGGTTTCCCCTTGTGGCACGCCTCTGGTTACATCCAGTTTCTTTGATAAGGTGCCGTTTATGCTGTATTGCAGTTTGAGAGATGAGTAGAGGTTGATAATGGAGTTCAGCGCCTTTGATCCCAGTCCAAGGAAGTCTAGTTTTTCCCACAATTTTGTATGAGCAACAGAGTCAAATGCGGCTTTGAAGTCCACAAATAGACAATACAGGTATCTGCCTTTTTGGTTCAGGATCAGCTCAGTGATGGCGTTGAATGAGAACAAATTGTCGGTGCAGCTCCGATTTGCTCTGAACCCACATTGGTATTCAGGCAGGACTCCGTTTGATTCAGCCCAGTAGGATATGCGGTTAGCGAGCACCTGAGTGTCGATTTTTGTTATTGAGTTAAACAGTGCAATGTTGCGGTAGTTCGCTGGATCAAGTCTGTCACCTTTTTATACAGAACGATATTTTTTATGGCACCTCAAGAGTCAGGAACAACGCCAGTTTCTAGAATTGCATTGAATAATATTGTTAAAGCGTTGATTCCCGCAGCGGGTAGGTTCTTGTAAAATTCGTTCGGAATCTCGTCGGGTCCCGGACTTTTGTTGTTTTTCAGGTGGAACAGAACCTTGGCGCAGTCATCGTATTCAATTGGGAAATTTAGGGCTGAGTGGTGACGACGGTTGAGTCGTGGGTATATCTCCAGGTGTTTAGACGAGGAAATCTACCTCCGTAAATTTAGCGAAATCGAGTGATTTGGCGGCCATTTTGAAAACACTTAAATTATGTGCTATTTATGTGCTTTTTTTTTGGTATCCAAAATTTTTTTGCTATGCTGGGGTAGTGGAAAATGAAGGGGGAAAAGCGTCGAAACCAAATAAACGCCATAACGGGAATTTTGGATGGGCGGAGTAGTTGAACAATGCATGGAAAATTATGTGCTCATCAATATTCGTAAGCACAAATGATTATTATTGCCAATAGGAACATGTTGAATTATTTGTTATCAATGAATCTTCTTCTCCTATGTCTACTGAATCGGATGTATAAATGCCGCGAGATTAATGTGCCCATCAATATTAGTTAACAAAATGATTTTTATGGCAAAAATAGTTGTGTTGTATTTTTATCAAAGACAGACCTAGTCACAGGACTTAGGGTCACAGACTAGACTCAGCTCACGCAGTATGTCTATTGACTTGGACTTATAAATGACTAGAGATTTATGTGCCCATCAATATTAACCAACAAAACTGATTTTTATGGAAAAAATAGTTGTGTTGTATTTTTTATCAACGACAGACCGAGTCACATAACTTAGGCCCACAGACTAGACTCAGCTCACGCTGTATGTCTATTGCATTGGACTTATAAATAACTAGAGATTTATGTGCCCATCAATATTAACCAACAAAAATGATTTTTATGGAAAAAATCGTTGTGTTGTATTTTTTATCAACGACAGACCGAGTCACATGACTTAGGCCCACAGACTAGACTCAGCTCACGCAGTATGTCTATTGACTTGGACTTAAAAATGACGGGAGATTTATGTGCTCATCAATATTAGCCAATGAAAATGATTTATATGGAAAAAATAGGGGTGTTGTGTTTTTTATCAAAGGTGTAACAGGAGGTATTATTTTCCCTTCGCGTCGACGACATTTTATAGCCTCAGGAATCTTATAGGGTTAATTTATTTATTTCATATTTGAATTTCATATTCAAAATAGGCGCAACAGCCACCAGTCGACATTGACGGCGCTTGCACCCAAAACTATCGATTAGCTGCCACGCAACAGGCTGCTTAAGGCCCCGCAGGACACTCTTGCCCCGGCAGTACACACGTGTACATTATATTTTCTTGTGGTTTTTCTTTTCATTGTATCGAGTCTTTCGTATTGTTTCATTGTGTTAATTATTGTGTGGAAAAAGTCGATTCCCGAGGTGTTTATTTCTAAATATACTTTGTGAATTGTCGACATAGAACGTGAGTAATTCTATTGCATATTCCTGCCTATTTTTCTCCTTTCTCTCTCTCTGTCGAATTTATTACTTTCTGGGTCTTCCAACTTCCACTCCCTGAGCCGAGTCATCGTTGTTAATTATCGATAAATTAACTGGCGCCCAATTAATAATTTATTTGTTGTGGAATAATATAAATAATTGTCGAAAGGATTCTCCAGAGCCCTGACAGCCCTTGATCCAGGCCGCGTCAAGTGAAGGCCGTCTGTCGTTGCATTTTTCTTGTCTAATTTCAATCATTTTCTTATCGAATTCATTTATTTAATCGAGTATGTATTATCTAAATAAAGTGGCCTGTCTCAATGGCGCCCGACGTGGGGCCCGTTGGATAATTTTGTGTTAAATTTTGTGTGAAAATTGTAAAAGAGATTATTGTGTCGACAAATTTTATTTCAAGAAATTTTATACCGTGAGTTAGAGAGAGACGGTAAAGCCACTTAGTTCGACGTTCGGTGACGTAGCCGAATGCCAGTGTTTACATTGAAATAATAGAATTTTGGGCGAGGGATTATCGAGCATTCCATTCCATTCGCTCTCTAATTCTTCCTTTCACTGTGATATTAAAATTGAATATATATATATATATATATATATATATATATATATATATATATATATATATATAATATATGTATTTCACATGTATATATATATCACCAGTGAAATTAATAAATTCTGCCCTTTTATGGAGACCGATTATGTTAAAAAATTGAAGATGATTAATTGAAAATAAAAAATTCTTTATAGATTCTTTTACTCTACTTCGCTATTCACTTCAATCATTAGTCGAATTCTTTTTGATTCATTNCTCCTTAGGGGTTGTAATTTTTCTTAAAATTTGAATTACTCAATTTTCGTCGAGATTTTTTTTGAAGCATCAAATAGTCTTATTTGATTATCGATTAAGAGAATTCGAGAATTTTTTTTTTGACTGATCGTGAAATTCTTCTTTCTTTATGAGTTTACCACGCGATGTTTCAAACTCCACCCCCAAAGAAAAAAAGACCACAAATCCCACCCACTGATAGAACTTCAAGATCAGGATTAAATGAAAAAATGACGATAGAAACAGATCAGGTCGATAGAACGTCGAGCCAAGAAACATTAGAGATGAATGTCATGGTGGGAACAGGGGTGGGAACATCAGCGGGAACAGGACCAACACCTACATTACCTGTAAGAGTACTAACACCATTGAGTGGCGGTAGGGGAAGGGGCAGATTTACCCCAACCCCACCAGCCACAAATCTAGTTAGGAATGATATTATACAGTCGATTAATTCAATTCAGTCAAGATTAGAGAGAGTCGAGACTTTTGGAGACGAAATTGGTAGTTTGAGTTTTAAAATGGATCGTTTAATGGAATTATTTGCCGGGCAGAGTCGTAATATGAATAGAACGGAAAGGGAATTCCCGTTCACAAGAGAATTTAGAAAATAATCGAGAAGAAGTACTCGAGAATGAAATTCCCCTAAGACCTGGTGAGTCAACAGGGGGAGGAAATGAGAATTTATTGAATAATGGCGGATCGCCAGAAGATAATAATAATAATTTGAATAATGAAAATTTAGAAAATCAGGGAAATTCAGGAAATGTCGGTGATGCGACATTGCCACGTGTGCCCGCCCCGTCTGTGGGAGGGGTACATGGGGCAACAGTCGATGTGATAAACACAAATCAACCTCCGTTAGGAGGAGGCGCGTTTGTGCCGGTAATTTCGAATAACCGGGGGGGAACGTCTGGACCCCCGCTCGGTCGTTCTTTAGATGGAAGGGGTGAAGATGTCGACAGGGAAATACGACATGTACACTTCGTAAATAATAATAATTCAAATTCAAATAATCAAGTGAATCGAGAAAGGATTCAGGTCATGTATAGGCTACCTGATGGTAGAACAGTCACGGAGGAGCGATTTGTTGACGCCAATGAACTCCAACGACTTACNGTGGAATCGAGAAAGGATTCAGGTCATGTATAGGCTACCCGATGGTAGAACAGTCACGGCGGAGCGATTTGTTGACGCTAATGAACTCCAACGACTAACAACAAATTTTCGGGGAATCGGTATAGATCCCCAACCAACACAACCTACACAAACACAAACACACGCACAATCAGAACACACTAATCCGGGTCGCATTCATTTGCCATATTCCCCATTTCGTACGATCGAGACGGAGAATAGGTCGGGAACAGGTCGATTGTCCCTTAATGAATACTCGTCGGATTACTCGAGGCAAATGGATTCCCGTGAGAGTCAACCTGTCAATGCGATATCGACAGAGACAGGTTACTTATGGGAAATGAACACAGGGATCAAAGTAATGCGTTTAGTCAGCGACTGGAAAATAAATTTTCCACAAACTGAAAAAGACCCCGATCAGTTTTTGTTAATTCTCATGGAGCGACTCGACACCACTGGAATAAGTAAAGATTTGTTCGTACCTTGTTTATCCACGATTTTCGAAGGCGCCCATCGAAATTGGTATTTAATTAATAAGACGAATTGGAAGTCATGCAATGATTTTGCCACTGCGTTTAGACAAAATTGGGCGATTCACAAGGACGATATGGATTTGTACACGGAAGGCGGGGAATTAACGGTCGAAAAGGGCGAATCTCTGGCAGAGTTCACGTACCGTGCTCGTTTTATTTTCGAACGGATGTTACACCCTCCAACATTTCAAAAGCAAATCGATCAAATCATCAAGAAGTATAACCCGCGAATTGCACTTGAAATATTATCGCTAGGGATAAAAAATTATGAGGACTTTCTCTAGCTCCAGCGACATTCCAATGTCTTATGGACAAATTGAAGAGATGAATAGGAGAGATAATCATCGAGAGAAAATTACCGAATCATTGGATTGAGAAGGTTTTCATTTACTTAGACGACTGGATCGTTGTAAGCGAAAGTCTAGATGAACATCTCTCACTGTTGTCGATTTTATTCGAGGTCTTACGCGAAGCAAAATTGAAAATTAATTGAGAGAAGAGTAGTTTTGTGTGTCGAGAAATCAAGTACCTCGGGTACATAATCGACGAACACGGGATGCGACCGAATCCAGAGAAAATCCAGCCAATAATCGATTAACCGGTGCTGCGTGACCGTACTCAGCTTAGACAATTCAACGGTTTAGTTAACTGGTATCACCGATATTTAAAAGATATTGCTAGGATTCAGGGACCATCAAATAAATTAAGGAGTCCTAAACACGCGTGGCGATGGACAGACGTCGAACAAAAAGCATTCGACGAAGTTAAACAATCTCTGATCGACATTCCTCATCTGTGTACACCGATTCCCGGCCAACCGTTCATTCTTTATACAGACGCCAGCGATTTTGGACTAGGAGCAATCCTCGTACAAAAAGATCCAGAAACCGATAAAGAATTACTTATTGAAGTATTGAGTCGACCGTTGCGTGGGGCTGAATTTCATTACACGACTACTGAAAAAGAGTGTCTTGCGGTCGTGTGGGAAGTTGAAAAACTTCGCTGCTACCTCGAGGGGATGAAATTCAAAGTCGTTACCGATCACCAGGCCCTGCTATGGCTCTACAGTTTGAAAAATCCTGTAGGTCGACTCGCTCGTCAGGCAATTTACCTATTACAACATGATCTGACTATCGAACATAAACGTGGCACGACAAATGAAGCGCCGGATGCTCTCTCGCGCATGTTTGATGTCGATGTTGATCCGTTGGGATGGGAAAAGATTGTCGAGGAAACGATTAAAAATCGAATCAAGTTAAATTCTATCTGCGACCAGAACTGGTATGACACCACACGCGGTCTTGTCGAGAAAAGTCTCAGTAGATTCCCGGAAAGGAAGATCGAGAATGACGAGATGTATTATTATCGACCTGATTACGCGAAAGCCATCCTAAATAACGAGAACCCCTGGAAGCTCGTGATCAAACAAGACAAAGTATTACAGATTCTTAGAGAAAATCACGACGAGCCCCAGGCAGGACATTTAGGTAGAGATAAGACGTTAGATCGCATTCGACAAAATTATTTGGAATGACAGAGGACGTGAAACGATACGTTAACGACTGCGAGACATGTATTCGAGTCAAAGACAATCAACACCCCATTCAGGGACAAATGACCACGAGACCGACTCAGACTCCTTGGACAGAACTAGCTATCGACACCGCCGATATGACGACTAGATCAAAAAAAGGGAATTCACATATTATTGTCGTCCAAGATTTGTTTACGAAGTATATCGAGCTGTTTCTCACACGCGATAAGAAGGGTAAGACAATAGTTAAGATCTTAGAGTCGATATTTGATCGTTGGGGTACTCCCCAGACTTTGATTTCCGACAACGGGACAGAGTATTGTAACAAAGACGTGGCGACTCTCTTGACTGCAAGAGGTGTTGGACACCACACGACTCCCTTAAGTCATCCACAGTCGAATCCCGTGGAATGCGTGAATCGAACGGTGAAGCCAATGATAACCGCATTTATTAAGGGTCATCAGAATGAGTGGGATATTAATTGGTCGAAATTTCAGTTAGCTTATAACACAGTACCTCATGCAGGAACACGAGTTTCACCGTTTTACCTTAATCATGGTCGAGAGGCTGTGGTAAGACGAGACATTCGTATTGCCGATAATCAATTGCCGCAGGATGAAGCTCAGAATCTGTGGATGGAGAGAATGTCGAAAATTGACGAATTTAGACATAAAATCGAGATGTTTTTGAAGAAGAAGAATGACAAACGATTAGCCAAAGACAATAGAAATAAAATTAATCAAGTCGAGATTAAAGTGGGTTCTGAAGTCTATTACCCAAATAAAAAATTCAGTAACAAAGCAGAAAATTACAATGCCAAATTAGCCCATCGCTATCTGGGTCCTGCGGTAGTAGATAAAATATTGGGTCCAATGACAGTGGAATTAGTCGACAAAAATGGTAAAAAAGGGCAAGGCCGCACACCTACACTCTGTCAGATCGACACACCCTCATTCTTCACATCTCAATCACCACACTGTCATTCTGCACTTACACATTATTTTTTTTGCACCAAATAATTTTCACTCACACATCAAACTTTATGTACACCAGAATTACACAGGACAGTTCTGTACATCTCAATCTACACAAACCCCAATAGCACCATTACATACACGAACTACACACTTTAAAATCACAGTGTTCGTCCAAGGCAAGCTTGATTAAAACGCTACAATTCCACTGATGCTAAACAACACATGTGTACTCCAATCGTACATGTGTGTTAGTCAATTTTACACACGTGTAGAATGATTTTATGAAGTATTACACACGCAGAAATGATTAATCAATTAAATCATTTCTGTGTGTGTAATACTTCATTAATCAATTAAATCATTTCTGTGTGTGTAATACTTCATAAAATCATTCTACACGTGTGTAAAATTGACTAACACACATGTACGATTGGAGTACACATGTGTTGTTTAGCATCAGTGGAATTGTAGCGTTTTAATCAAGCTTGCCTTGGACGAACACTGTGATTTTAAAGTGTGTAGTTCGTGTATGTAATGGTGCTATTGGGGTTTGTGTAGATTGAGATGTACAGAACTGTCCTGTGTAATTCTGGTGTACATAAAGTTTGATGTGTGAGTGAAAATTATTTGGTGCAAAAAAAATAATGTGTAAGTGCAGAATGACAGTGTGGTGATTGAGATGTGAAGAATGACGGTGTGTCGATCTGACAGAGTGTAGGTGTGCGGCCTTGGCGTAAAAAAGTAGGAAAATATTATGTAACCGATTTGAAATTTCCGCGCCGCAGTCTTAGATGAAAATAAATTGACAGGTCAATCGAGGAACTTCTCTACAAGATGGAAGGCACCCACAGCAGCACGCCGTCAGACAGCCAGAAGCAGCACGCCGTGCCGAGACCGGTTGTACAAGTATCCAAGGACAATGGCCAACAACAAGTCGATGCAATATCATCAAAACTGTCGACAGAATCAGATGCTGTCAGCCAAGACGATAGCTGCGAATTGGATAAAGTTATTCAGGAACTGGAAAACAAAACCCTCCAGTCCAGCATTGAATACACCGCCACGACATCGTCCACCTCAGCGACCTCAGGAGACCAATTGAATGTCGACAATTTAAAATTGACTCAATCGCAACAAGGTAGACTATCAAAACCTACCGAGAGAACTATCTCACATGAGGCCCGGGCGTTGCTCCACGCTATTAAGGGCATACCACTACCAGAACCTGAGAACAGTTGGACTATCATGTCACAGAGCGACATCGATGACGAGAATCGCAGACGACGTCGACTACCAGGCGGATTATCGATAAGTTAACTGGCGCCCGATTAATAATTTATTTATTGTCGAATAATATAAATAATTGTCGAAACATTCTCCAGAGCCGTGACAGCCCTTGACCCAGGCCGCGTCAGGTGAAGGCCTTCTGTCGTTGCATTTTTCTTCTCTAATTTCAATTATTTTCTTATCGAATCCATTTATTTAATCGAATATTTATTATCTAAATAAAGAGGCCTGTCTCAAAGGCAGACCAAGTCACATGAGACAGCTCCCGTATTATGTCTATTAACTTGGACTTATAAATAACCAGAGATTTATGTGCTCATCAATATTAGCCAATGAAAATGAATTGTATGGAAAAAATAGTTGCGTTGTATTTTTTATCAGACAGACCGAGTCACGTGACTTAGGCCCACAGACTAGACACAGCGCACGCATTATGTCCATTGACTTGAACTTATAATTGACTAGAGATTTATGTGCTCATCAATATTAGCCAACAACAGTGATTTTTAAATAAAAAATCATGGTGTTGTATTTTTTATCAACAACAGTCCATCCCACATGAGAGAGCTCACGCAGTATGTCTATTGACTTGGACTTAAAAATGACGGGAGATTTATGTGCTCATCAATATTAGTCAATGAAAATGATTTATATGGAAAAAATAGGGGTGTTGTATTTTTTATCAAAGGCAGACCAAGTCAAATGACACAGCTCCCGTATTATGTCTATTAACTTAGACTTATAAATGACCAGAGATTTATGTGCTCATCAATATTAGCCAATGAAAATGATTTGTATGNAGGACAGACCAAGTCACATGACACACCTGCCGTATTATGTCTATTAACTTGGACTTATAAATGACCAGAAATTTATGTGCTCATCAATATTAGCCAATGAAAATTATTTGTATGGAAAAAATAGTTGCGTTGTAGTTTTTATCAAAGACAGACCGAGTCACATGACTTAGGCTCACAGACTAGACTCAGCTCACTCAGTATGTCTATTGACTTGGACTTATAAATGACTGGAGATTTATGTGCCCATGAATATTAACCAACAAAAATGATTTTTATGGAAAAAATAGTTGTGTTGTATTTTTTATCAAAGACAGACCGAGTCACATGACTTAGGCTCACAGACTAGACTCAGCTCACGCAGTATGTCTATTGACTTGGACTTATCAATGACTGGAGATTTATGTGCTCATCAATATTAACCAACCAAAATGATTTGTACGGGAAAAATAGTTGTGTTGTATTTTTTCTCAAAGACACACCGAGTCGCATGACTTAGGCCTACAGACTAGACACAGCGCATGCATTATGTTTGTTGACTTGGACTTATAAATGACTGGAGATTTATGTGCCCATCAATATTAACCAACAAAAATTATTTTTATGGAAAAAATAGTTGTGTTGTATTTTTTATCAAAGACAGACCGAGTCGCATGATTTAGGCCCACAGACTAGACACAGCGCATGAATTATGTCTATTGACTTGGACTTATAAATGACTGTACATTTATATGCTGATCAATATTAGCTAACAACAGTGATTTTTAAATAAAAAATCATGGTGTTGTTTTTTTTATCAAAGACAGACCGAGTCACATGACATTGGCCCTCAGACTAGACACAGCGCATGAATTATGTCTATTGACTTGGACTTAAAAATGACGGGAGATTTATGTGCTCATCAATATTAGCCAATGAAAATGATTTGTATGGAAAAAATAGGGGTGTTGTATTTTTTATCAAGGACAGACCGAGTCACATGACACAGCTCCCGTATTATGTCTATTAACTTGGACTTATAAATGACTAGAGATTTATGTGCTCATCAATATTAACCAACAAAAATGATTTTTATGGAAAAAATAGTTGTGTTGTATTTTTTATCAAAGTAAGACCTAGTCACAAGACTTAGGCCGACAGACTAGACTCAGCTCACGTATTATATCTATTGACTTGGACTTATGAATGACTGGAGATGTATGTGCCCATCAATATTAACCAACAACAGTGATTTTTAAATAAAAAATCATGGTGTTGTGTTTTTTATCAACGACAGACCAAGTCACAAGACACAGCTCCCGTATTATGTCAATTAACTTGAACTTATAAATGACCAGAGATTTATATGCTCATCAATATTAACCAACAAAAATGATTTGTATGGAAAAAATAGTTGTGTTGTATTTTTTATCAAAGACAGACCGAGTCGCATGATTTAGGCCCACAGACTAGACACAGCGCATGAATTATGTCTATTGACTTGGACTTATAAATGACTGTACATTTATATGCTGATCAATATTAGCCAACAACAGTGATTTTTAAATAAAAAATAGTTGTGTTGTATTTTTTATCAAAGACAGACCGAGTCGCATGATTTAGGCCCACAGACTAGACACAGCGCATGAATTATGTCTATTGACTTGGACTTATAAATGACTGTACATTTATATGCTGATCAATATTAGCCAACAACAGTGATTTTTAAATAAAAAATAGTTGTGTTGTATTTTTTATCAAAGACAGACCGAGCCGCATGATTTAGGCCCACAGACTAGACACAGCGCATGAATTATGTCTATTGACTTGGACTTATAAATGACTGTACATTTATATGCTGATCAATATTAGCCAACAACAGTGATTTTTAAATAAAAAATAGTTGTGTTGTATTTTTTATCAAAGACAGACCGAGTCGCATGATTTAGGCCCACAGACTAGACACAGCGCATGAATTATGTCTATTGACTTGGACTTATAAATGACTGTACATTTATCTGCTGATCAATATTAGCCAACAACAGTGATTTTTAAATGAAAAATAGTTGTGTTGTATTTTTTATCAAAGACAGACCGAGTCGCATGACTTAGGTTCACAGACTAGACACAGCGCATGAATTATGTCTGTTCACTTGGACTTATAAATGACTGTACATTTATATGCTCATCAATATTAGCCAACAACAGTGATTTTTGAATAAAAAATCATGGTGTTGTATTTTTTTTATCAAAGACAGACCGAGTCACATGACATTGGCCCTCAGACTAGACACAGCGCATGAATTATGTCTATTGACTTGGACTTAAAAATGACGGGAGATTTATGTGCTCATTAATATTAGCCAACAACAGTGATTTTTAAATCAAAAATCGTGGTGTTGTATTTTCTATCAACGACAGACACACTCACATGACTTAGGCCGACAGACTAGACTCAGCGCAAGAATTATGTCTATTGACTTGCACTTATAAATGCCTCGAGATTTATGTGCCCATCAATATTAGTCAACAACAGTGGTTTTCACACCAAAAATAGTGGTGTCGTATTTTCTATCACCGACAGACCAACTCACATAACACAGCTCACGCATTCTGTCTATTGATTTGGACCTATAAACGACTCGAAATTTGTGCTCATTAATTTTAGCAAACAAAATTCTTTTTTATTGCATAAATATTGGTATGGTATACTGTTGTTTGCTAATATTGATCAGCATATAAATGTACATTCATTTATAAGTACAAGTCAATAGACATAATTCATGCGCTGTGTCTTGTCTGTGGGCCTAAATCATGCGACTCGGTCTGTCTTTGATAAAAAATACAACACAACTATTTTTTATTTAAAAATCACTGTTGTTGGCTAATATTGATCAGCATATAAATGTACAGTCATTTATAAGTCCAAGTCAATAGACATAATTCATGCGCTGTGTCTAGNGTGTATGGGAAAAATAGGGGTGTTGTATTTTTTATCAAAGACAGACCGAGTCACATGACNATCATGCGGCTCGTTCTGTCTTTGATAAAAAATACAACACAACTATTTTTCCCGTACAAATCATTTT
>NW_021680833.1:13101-13321 GCF_001412515.2 Diachasma alloeum | reverse complement strand
TTCAAGTTAATACACATAATACGGGAGCTGTGTCATGTGACTTGGTCTGTCCTTGATAAAAAANCTAGGCCCACAGACTAGACACAGCGCACGCATTATATCTATTGACTGGGACTTATAGATGACTGGAGATTTATGGGCTCATCAATATTAACCAACCAAAATGATTTGTACGTGAAAAATAGTTGTGTTGTATTTTTTATCAAAGACAGACCGAGTC
>NW_021680833.1:8629-13059 GCF_001412515.2 Diachasma alloeum | reverse complement strand
CCTATTTTTTCCATACAAATCATTTTCATTGGCTAATATTGATGAGCACATAAATCTCCCGTCATTTTTAAGTCCAAGTCAATAAACATAATTCATGCGCTATGTCTAGTCTGAGGGCCAATGTCATGTGACTCGGTCTGTCTTTAATAAAAAATACAACACCATGATTTTTTATTTAAAAATCACGGTTGTTGGTTAATATTGATGGGCACATAAATCTCCAGTCATTTATAAGTCCAAGTCAATAGACATAATGCATGCGCTGTGTCTAGTCTGTGGGCCTAAGTCATGTGACTCGGTCTGTCTTTGATAAAAAATACAACACAACTATTTTTTATTTAAAAATCACTGTTGTTGGCTAATATTGATCAGCATATAAATGTACAGTCATTTATAAGTCCAAGTCAATAGACATAATGCATGCGCTGTTTCTAGTCTATGGGCCTAAGTTATGTGCCTCGGTCTGTCTTTGATAAAAAATACAACACAACTATTTTTTATTTAAAAATCACTGTTGTTGGCTAATATTGATCAGCATATAAATGTACAGTCATTTATAAGTCCAAGTCAATAGACATAATGCATGCGCTGTTTCTAGTCTATGGGCCTAAGTTATGTGCCTCGGTCTGTCTTTGATAAAAAATACAACACAACTATTTTTTATTTAAAAATCACTGTTGTTGGCTAATATTGATCAGCATATACATGTACAGTCATTTATAAGTCCAAGTCAATAGACATAATTCATGCGCTGTGTCTAATCTGTGGGCCTAAATCATGCGACTGCGTCTGCCTTTAATAAATAATACAACACAACTATTTTTCATGTACAAATTATTTTGGTTGGTTAATATTGATGAGCACATAAATCTCCAGTCATTGATAAGTCCAAGTCAATAGAAATACTGCGTGAGCTGAGTCTAGTCTGTGAGCCTAAGTCATGTGACTCGGACTGTCTTTGATAAAAAATACAAAACAACTATTTTTTCCATACAAATCATTTTCATTGGCAAATATTGATGAGCACATACATCTCTAGTCATTTATGAGTCCAAGTTAATATACATAATACGGGAGCTGTGTCATATGGGATGGTCTGTTGTTGATAAAAAATACAATACCATGATTTTTGATTTAAAAATCACTGTTGTTGTCTAACATTGATGAGCATATAAATCTCCAATCATTTATAAGTCCAAGTCAATAGGCATAATGCGTGCGCTTTATCTAGTCTGTGGGCCTAATTCATGTGACTCGGTCTGTCTTTGATAAAAAATACAACACAACTATTTTTGCCATAAAAATTATTTTTGTTGGCTAATATTGATGGGCACATAAATCTCTAGTCATCTAATAAGTAAATCTTAATCCCTAGTCATCTTAAGTAAATCTAGTAATCTCTAATCATTTATAAGTCCAAGTTAATACACATAATGCGTGCGCTGCGTCTAGTCTGTGGGCCTAAGTCATGTGACTTGGTCTGTCTTTGATTAAAAAAACAACACCCCTATTTTTTCCATACACATCATTTTTGTTGGTTAATATTAATGAGCACATAAATCTCTAGTCAATTATAAGTCCAAGGCAATGGACATAATGCGTGCGCTGTGTCTAGTCTGTTGGCCTAAGTCATGTGACTCGGACTGTCGTTGATAAAATAATAATAAAATAAATAATAAAATAGTATTAAATACAACACAACTATTTTTTCCATAAACATCGTTTTTGTTGTCAGTTATAAGTCCAAGTCAATAGACATACTGCGTGAGCTGAGTCTAGTCTGTGAGCCTAAGTCCTGTGACTAAGTCTGTCTTTGATAAAAAATACAACACAACAATGTTTGCCATAAAAATCATTTTTTTAACTAATATTGATGGGCACATTAATCTCGAGGCATTTATAAATCCGATTCAGTAGACATAGAAGAATAAGACGATTCATTGATAACAAATTATTGAACGCGTTGCTATTGGCCATAAAAATCATTTGTGCTTACGAATATTGATGAGCACATAATTTTCCATGCATCTTTGGACTACTCCGCCCAACCAAAATTCCCGTTATGGCGTTTAAAGGATTTCGACGCTTTTCCCCCCTCATTTTCCACTACCCCAGCATAGCAAAAAAATTTTGGATACCAAAAAAAAGCACATAATTTAGATGTTTTCAAAATGGCCGCCAAATCACTCGATTTCGCTAAATTTAAGGAGGTAGAAAATCTTTAGGTAAAAGTCCTCCCAGGCCTTGATGTTGATGGGACAGTGTTCGTGAGGTCTGCGTTTAAAACGATTTAGGATGAACCAGAATTCCTTCGTGCTTCTAGCGTTGTAGAGAATGTAGAGCTCTTCGAATCTGAGCTTCTTGTTCTTGTCCTCTATTGTTTTTTGAACCAATTTTTTAGAATTGACGTATTCAAGTTTAGAACGTTCTGTAAACTGAAGGTTTTTTGCATTCTTGAACAGGCGCTTACTCTCCTCTTTGAGCTCCCTGCATTCTTTATTCATCCAGGGCTGACGTAGACCACCGTTGATTTGACCAGAAGTCGAGGTGTAGCATAAGCCAGCCCGGGAAGCCGCTATTTTAATCGCCGACTTCAAGCATTTCTCGAGGTCATTTGGTGACATGTTGGAGGAGTGAAACAAGTGTTCATGGATGAGCTGACTGAGAGATGATTGGTAGTGCGATGCTGGCAATCTTTGCTTCCAGTTATACTTTGTATAGCCGGATGGTGTTGCATGGGGCTCGTCCCGATAGGTGTTAGATCTCGTCATTTTTAGTCACACCAAATACATGGCGTGTGGGGCAGAGGTTGCGTGGGGGAGGCATGTGGATTCGTGAATCAACTTGGAGCCGGCCTCATTCGTCCAGACATGGTCCACTGTGCTACAACCATTTTGAGAAATAAATGTGTAGCTTGCAGGCGAGTCAGACTTGGTTCTACCGTTTAGTAGCAGCAGCCCAAGTGACTCCAATGCGGTCACCAGCAATTTACCTCTGGGGTTGGGTTTTTTGGTACCCAGTGATGTTCTTTAGGCAGATAACTGTGTGCCAGCTACTTCCTCAGCGTTGAGTTGGTTGAGGAGATGAATTCGAGCGTTCAGATCTCCCATCAAGATAATGGATGTGTTCGGCTGGTTGTATATAATTATATTAATATGGTCCGAGAGATTTGACACCATTGTGGGGGCATTCAGTGACGGGCTGCAGTGTGTATGGATAATTATCAATTTCGTGTTGGCAATGTGGGTTTCAACTGATATCCAATGATCGTTTATCTCGATGACTCTGGCACCAGCTCCCTTTTTTATGAACAAAAGGAGGCCCCCACTGCCTCTGCCGCAGACTCCATCCCTTGTAGCACATGATTGATACATCTTGTGGTTTTTCAAAAACACAGGGGCATTTAACAGAGGCTGAAGTCTCCATGTTTCACTGATTCCGATGATTGCGCAGTTGCCGAGTTTGCCTACCTCTGAATCAATGGAGCAGAAGTTGTTGAATCCTTCGGCATTCCAGTGGATGATGTTGATAGGCTCCTCCTCAGACGACCCGCAGGCACGGGATGTACGGTGGCAAGAGGGGGGATTTATTCTTATGGGGTTATGGATTGGGTTTGGTGCAGATGGTTCTGATTTTGTGTAGTATACGGTTGAGGTATGGGGAGGGGAGGGAAAGGGTTTACTGATAGGGCAGGGAGCCAGTGGTTTCGGCACCATTTGGAGGTTTAAGGATTGGTGATCGGAGTTAATTGGAGATCTTATTGGCCCCTGTGGTTGCTGCTTGTGATGGTTTGGGTGTCTGGGATAATTTTTGGGTAAGAGGAACTTTGGAAGACTTGCCTGGGGCCTTGGAGCTGTTGTCAGTTGCGCCATGAAAGGACTCCGTTGTTGACTGATTGTCCCTGGGCTTCTTCGGTGGGTCAATTTTCCGATACACTTGCTGAGGATCTGCGGTAGTGCTAGGTGATGATTGTGGACTGAGAAAAGTATCTGTCTCGTCACTGGGACCACTGCCACGCTTTTTACGTTTTCTGACTGTGTTTTGCGATGCTAGGATCTCTTCTGCTTTCTCTTTGGAGCATGGTTTGTTGTCAACAAAAAGTATTGAATCACGGAGTTGCGCTTCTACTCCTATTGCTTTAAATTCTTTGACTAAAGGTAGCAACAACTTCCTTGAGTAGTAAGAGGGCACTATTGGCGAATTTCCCACGCTGCCTTCCCCCTTTTTCCGGGAAGTGCACGTGTACGTCCCCCCTCCTCCTTGGCGGCATGCCTTTGAAGAGGTCGTCGTCGCGCTGGGGGGCCCCCGGGGTGCAGAGCCTCAAAGTTGGGGTCCGAGGGTCACAGGAAGTGGGTGGTGGGTGAAATGATGATGATGATGATGATGATGATGATGATTATTATTATTATTATTATTATTATTATTATTAT
>NW_021680833.1:7725-8326 GCF_001412515.2 Diachasma alloeum | reverse complement strand
GGCTGGCGCCGAGAACTCAATCACGTAGATGACTTTGTCTTCAAAGTCGAAGAGGCCGATATCAGGCTTCGTCGCAGCGACAGGCCTGATAGTCGCAAACGAGAAGTTCCAGTAAATCTTACACCTCTCATTCACGACAACGGACTCAATATCTCCTGGAGCATAAGGCAGAATCGGCGTCCGGTCTATCCCATAAGAGTGCCGCAGATGGTAATACAACACTCTCAAAGCCGCGTTATGACGGTGGATATAACTCGTCACTGCATATGTCGGACAAGCCGACAAAAGATGCATCAGAGTTTCCGGGGACTGTTTGCAAGCCCGACACCTAACATCCGGGACTTGCAACCCCATAACACGGCTCCTATAGACCAAGGTGTTTATCCCGCCATCTTGACACGCGCAAATGAAGCCCTCGGTTTCAGACATCAAGCCAGCCGACTTCAAAAATGAGAAAGTCAGCTGGACGGACAAGCCCTGTTCTTCCACAGGATGAAAGAACACGCAATGCATGGGCCTGTCAACGTGTAGACGAAGCAAGGTGGACTGTTCCGCCTCCTTGATGGTCGCTCTTCGCCGAGATTTAGTCATGCTGGCCAAT
>NW_021680833.1:7383-7472 GCF_001412515.2 Diachasma alloeum | reverse complement strand
ACTTGGAAACTCTCCGAAGCCGCTGACGATACTCCTCACGAAGAGTCTCTTTGACCGCCTCAGCGTCCACTACGGATCGCTGATTGAAG
>NW_021680833.1:3176-7254 GCF_001412515.2 Diachasma alloeum | reverse complement strand
GATCGCTGATTGAAGCCAAGATACCTATACGACTCCTCAGCGCCAAGATGTCTAATGACGCTTCCATCCACCAGGTGTATCTCTCCCATCCCGTGCCCAACCTTGCCCCTCTTCATGTGGAAGACTGCACATTTGTCCAACCCAAAGCTCATCCCGACCGCGCGTGAGTACACTGCAACAGCATCAAGCTGGAGCTTGAGTTGCCGCTCTCAAATAACTTCAGGTCATCCATATAGAATATATGGCTAACCTGATGCCTCCGATCGCCAGGTCTTCCGGCTTGGTATCCACCAACACCGCGCAAGGCGACAGATAGGGGCATCAGTGAGATGCAGAACAAGAGAGGACTCAAGGTATCGCCCTGAAAAACTCCTCTCCTGAATTGCACCAACCCTGAAGTAAGCCGACCCTTACCAGATGTTATGGTGAAGCGCGCCCTCCAAAGTGGTGCAAGATCCCTAATGCACCTCACGATATTTTCCTCTACCGCAAGGAACTCGAGTAGCAGGAAAATGAACTCATGGCTCGTGCTATCAAATGCCTTACGATAGTCGACCCAGGCCACTGACAGGTGCCGATGATACTGTATCGAATCGCACAATATGCACCGATCGACGAGTAAACTCTCCTTGCACCCTGACAGCGACCGCTTCGCCCCCCGCTGTTCATAAATCTGCCGCCACACGGGTTGTACATCGTGCAAGATACGCTCATTCAAGACTCCTGTGAAGAGCTTATAGAGCGTATTCAGGCACGTGATGGGCCGGTAATTTGCCGGGTCAGACAAGTCTCCCTTCTTCGGAAGCAGCACAGTTCTCCCCTCCACCTACCACTCAGGAAGCATCACGCTACCATCGATGAATGATGTGAAAATCCGAGTCAGATGGCTATGAACCGAGGTAAACTTCTTCCACCAAAAGGCGTTGATGCCATCTGGACCCGGAGCGGCATGGTTCTTCATGCCTCGTAGCGCAGCTTGAATTTCCCCCTGACTGACTGGGATGAACTCCGCGCGCTGCCGACGATGTTCTTCACAAAACTCACGAAATGCTTGAAGATCTGGAGTCTCCGTCATCAGACGAGGAACGTGACTATAAATTGCCCCCCAGAATTCCTCAACCTGCTCGACTGATGGCATCTTGTCGGGTGCAGGCGCTGAAGGCTCGAACCACCGGCTGGGGTCGGAATGAAAGACAGTATTGTCCACCATTCGCCGCAACCGCTTTTCTAGGGACCGCTTTGTAGCCCCCAGAACTCGAACCCTCTCGACAAATCTCTCCTTGATAACAAGGAGGACTGCCTTATTCAGTGTGTGATGATGATACCGCAAGTTCGAAGATATTTTGCGAATTGGAGACGTAAAATTTTGTCCACTTACGATAAAATCAATAACACACTGAATTTGCGACGCCTGCTTCCGAGCCATCTCGATTTTCCCCTGAAGCTGTGCAATTCGCCTCCTCATCTTCAGCTCAAACGATCCCCTTGCAAGGGTTCGCGGCTTTAGACGGCGCGCTACTTCATACACAGCCCAGTTTATGTCGAGCAAGCTAACGTTCGGGGAGAGCACAGCAGCCAGTGCCTCATTCTCTAATGCCAGATCGTCAGGCCGAATACGGAACTTCTCCGTGACCCTCTCCCCCCTTGATCCCATATCCCTCCAAGCTCTCCCCGGCACCTCATCACTATGACGGGCAGATTGCTCCAGCTGAGGTTCGACGCTTCTCACAGAAATCTGAGAGAAACGACCACCCGACAACCGTCGTGGAACGACGAGCAAATCATAGCCCTGCCGACGCAAGCGACTGGCCTGATCTCGAAGATACTGTGCCCTAAAATGTGTATACTCGGGGTGCATAGCACACCACAAGTCCCGCATCCGCGCTACGTATCCTCGCTGCGCCGACTGACTATCCACCCAACATTGCATGAGGTCCTCCTTGAGCTCCTCCGACCACCTAATCCTATGGACAGCCAAGTTGTTACCATTGTTGGATCCAGATCTGTTGCCCCTCCCAACTGATCGGCGGTCCCCATCCGAGAGGGACCGATTGTGGGGGGCTCTGCCGCGGCTCGATGACGGAACTGGGTATAGGTGCCGCCGGGTGGTTAGCCCGACACCACCATGGCTATTGCGGACATGCCGGGCGATGGATACGCCATACTCCCTACGCCTAAGTCGCCTAAGTCGGTAAGAGTGCCCGGCGCGTATCTGGGAGACCCGGGTTCGATTCCCGGCTGGGGGAAGCGGAAATTGTTTCTCTCTAAATTCTAATTCTCTTAGAATTCTTTAATGCCTAAAGGAGGTGAGGCGGTGTTTGAGTTGAATTTGAGAGTGAATTTCTGTGGTTCCCGGTAGCTTAGTCGGTAAGAGTGCCCGGCGCCTATCTGGGAGACCCGGGTTCGATTCCCGATTTTTTCTCTCTAAATTCTAATTCTCTTAGAATTTATTATTATTATTATTATTATTATTATTATTATTGATCAATTAATGAAGGTACATAATTTTTTTAGTGGAACGCTGATTACAATGTAAAATACCTTTGCCAGATAAGCTCTGAAAAGGTTTACTTAAATTTTTACGATTACAATTTCGGTTTTGAGTAATTTTTTTAAACATTTTCATAATAATGCGATCGTTACGTTTTGTGTCTGAAGAAAATAGTTTATGAAAGGATTGTAAAGACCGATCATTGAACAACCAGTGAAGCACAGTAATGCAGTACTGGCCACAAACATCAGACGATATATCTTGGAGTCTTTTCTGGCTCCATTCATATACATGGCAATTTCGCTTAAGACGCTGAGCGATTCTTCGGTCGAAGGGCAGCATTCCGAAGCTGTCGAAATAGATTCCTCGTCCATTTGAACCGAGGTAAACGGCAACCCAGTGGCTTCCTGCTTGGTTGTGGTTATCGGTGTTGATGATGATGGCACAGGGCCGGGACCATGTCCAGGGGACACGGTCAGCAGGGTAGACGCCTCCAATTGATGCATCGGTATGGGGTAGTACCTTCAGGAGCTCAAGTGTATTCATAAGACGATGGTATGCAGGACAATAGTCGTGGCCTTGTGACCCGGGTAGAAAAGGTTTATGGTGTGACACCTGCTCGGTTGTTTGGACGCAACTAACGTAATTGTGTGGTGAACCTCTATTAAATAGTTTAGTATTCTTTTTCAGCCACTGTAGTCGACAATAACTTGTCTTGTTGAGTCAATTTCCAACAAATTATCGTATTCAGCATATAGCAGACAATTTACATTTTGCTCTGTTGCTTTGTTGAATCGTACTTCAATACGAACAGTCCCACTCTTTACGAGATTCCATTGACCGGCAGAACCTGCAGATAAATCGGGAGTCAGGTCAAAGGCGAATAAACAAAAGTCGTCGCAATATGCTAAACGAGAAATGTTATTTCCATGGTCACTAAAATGCGTTCCAGTCCCCGCAAATAAGGTATTAAAAGCTTCCAAATCTAGACACCCGTCAGAAGCAAAACTCGGTTGCAGGGGTTTCGTAGGTACTTAGCGTCCATCGACATTCAGGCATAAAAAGTTGATTCCAAAATTCTGGAAGTTGAAGGGATTCTTCTTCCTCGCTCCATTGAAACTGGCATTGTCAACAAATCCATCATTCCATCCATCATCCATTATTGTCAACAAAGTATAATTCTTTTAGGCAGTTGACCTAAAATTGCGTTATCTATCGTCTCTCCCATAATTCCATTATGCAGAACAAAAGATTTAACCTCAACATGGGTCAAGGGATATTTTGCAGTTGTCTTTGCAACCGTTTTAGCGTGAGCTATCAATATTTTAGGGCTGAGTTTCACGCGTCGAACAATTAATGAGGCCTCCACAATATTTACTTTATAATTAAGTGTAGTATCGTCCATGAGACAATATTCATCCTTTGCACGGATAAGACGAACACGTAGCTCTACACCGTTCATCAAAAATTTATCTTGATTGAAAACGTCACAATGCAAATGTCCCAGCAGATCAAACGGTCTTCCACCTTTCGTAAATACTTGTCGAGAGATTAGGCCTTTATTTTTTTTCACATCAGCGCCCACAA
>NW_021680833.1:2079-2571 GCF_001412515.2 Diachasma alloeum | reverse complement strand
CTTCAATTTGTTCATCAGCTAAATCTTTCAGCTCGTATATTGGTAATGATTGTTTGAGGACTGCTTTCGTTATTTGGAATATTTCTTTAATCCAATTAGTCTCATATCCGTTCTCAAAGATGCCTTTCGCTCGACTGATGCGCACATAGTCCCCAACTTTGTATTTAAAGGTTTCTTTACGAGATTTCTCCAACTTATACCGATTTTGTATATTACGCCATGTATATGGAGCATTATCGATATTAACAGCCGCAGGTGTCATTTTTATTGACGAATGTCTCGAGTTGTTATAAGAGTCGACAATTTGTTCCAACACATCCATATATTTATATGTTTGACTATGTGTAAAGTAACGCCACATACGCTCAATGTTCGATTGAAACGTTCCACGATTGCGTTTATGTCAGGATTACGCGCAACACGAAATTGAATTTTTTTATCAGAAAAAAATTTTTGGACACTGCTAGCCATAAATTCTTTTCCCTTGTCAGT
>NW_021680833.1:0-1972 GCF_001412515.2 Diachasma alloeum | reverse complement strand
TCCCATTATACGTTTAAAGTCCTCGAGTACCTGCGGTGCCGACTTGTCCTTCAATGGTTCAACCCAGTCAAACTTGCTTAAAACGTCAATGACCGCAAGTAAATATGAAATACCATCATTGTATGTCTTTAGTGATCTCAACTCAACCAAATCAGCCTCCCATACATCATCAATGTTTGTCACTGTATAATGTAACCGTGGAAATTTACGTCTGATGGGTCTGTGGAGTGTATAAGTATTCTGGCATTAAGCCAGTTTTTTATTTCATTTTCAGGTATTTTTTTTGTCCTTTGACACCATATTTCTAGCCCCCGTATATGTCTCCGGCTTTGGACGGCTAAAATATGTCCTCGATAGTTTTTCTTCGTTTAAAACGGAAGCCATGATGATAGTTCTGAGTCCTCCTCTTTGTAAGGTGGGTTTATGTGTGCTTTTTTCAAGTTTTTACGCGTACGATGTACAAGAGAGGTACGGGGTGTATCACCTTTCCCTGTATGACGCTCATCTATAAAGTCCTCGTCCTCCGAAATTTCAGGTTCTTTTCGACGTTTAATAACTGGTAGTGCAGGTGGGGGTCGATGAAATTTAGGATTGCCCAGAAACTCTCGAGGTGTGTTTAGACTTTGAAGATACATCGCAAAATGTTCCCATCCTTTAGCTGAATATGTTTTCCGTGCTCTGACCACATCTTGTATCAGATCCACAATATTAACGCCAGTTAATGATGTCCCATCCAAAGTCACTTGTCCTTTTGCATCCCACTTGAGTGTCAACGGCGTCAATACATTCAAGTATACCTGAGGCTTTTCTTTGGTATACTGCAGGTACAGTAGCCACAATAGCATTTGGATCGTATCGTTCGCTAGACCCCGTCTCGTCGGGGGTCCCCGTTTCTTGCACAGGTACTTTACTCTGCTATGTATAAAACAAATATCTTCTCAGAACGTCATTATACAATTTCCATTTTTCATAATCGTCCTTGGATTTTTTCGAATTAAAAATTTCCAGTAATTGAGCACCCAATCGACTTGTACCGGTACCAGGGGTTTGAGCTGACGGCTGAATTTCTTTAACTAATTCAGTTAAAACTCGGTGAGCATCATGTGTAGAATTTTTTTTTAGCCGTTCCACACTATCTTCTGGCACAAGTATCATTTTTCGTGCATGATCCATCACTATACAACTGCTGAGATGAGCGCGCTTATAAGCGGCCCCAATAACATGGGTAAAAAGGCACCGCCTTTCTGATTGATGATTTTTTTCTTGCTGGATAAACTCTGATTTTTATCAGCCAACTTCCTCAAAAGTTTTTTATGTTTGCACAATTTTGACTTTTCGCAAGTTTTCAAAGGAATATTTTCGCGCAGCAAATTCAGAGCACACTCACAAATGCAGCGAATCAAATCTTTATTAGCGTGTTTTATTATTGCTCGTCGTAACCTAGGAGGAGCGTTCAATGAGTGCGTGTAATATGGCAGTACTCTTTTCTCCGAGCGACTTGCGAACACAGCCGCTTCCAGAAGTCGACTATTGCACCATTCGATGATTCCCGCATCAAGTCGTCCACAACAACCAATTTTGATTTATTATCATCAAAATCTCCGGATCTTGGTAAACCCTCTCGAAATTCGACAAAATTTTTGTCATAATCCGAATATCCATTCCGCCACTCAGCATAATAGAAAATCACTTTTTAAATCGGTGTATCACACATTTCTTTAATTTCTTTCAAAAATCTTTCAACAATAGATGTTTTCCCACAACCTGAGGGTCCACAAATCATGGCAGTGAAGGGATGTTTCCACCTTGTATCCATGTNCGCCACTCAGCATAATAGAAAATCACTTTTTAAATCGGTGTATCACACATTTCTTTAATTTCTTTCAAAAATCTTTCAACAATAGATGTTTTCCCACAACCTGAGGGTCCACAAATCATGGCAGTGAAGGGATGTTTCCACCTTGTATCCATG
>NW_021680832.1:167614-179530 GCF_001412515.2 Diachasma alloeum | reverse complement strand
AAACCAATGCTGTTCGATGGAGAATCAAATTCCCCATCCTTCAACCCCTTTTTCATTCCTTAATCTCAGTAATAAAAAAATGAAAACTGCGACGAAAGTCGCGGCGCTATGAAAAACTCAATGGTTTCTCGGCGCAGAGCGCTTCCCCATTAATTCGCCCGCTAATTACAAAATCGTCTCTTTCTTCCTAATGAATATTAAGGAATGAAACCAATGCTGTTCGATGGAAAATTAAATTCCCCATCCTTCAACCCCCGTTCCATTCCTTAATCTCTGTAATAAAAAAATAAAACCTGCGACGAAACTCGCGGCGCTATGAAAAACTCAAAGGTTTCTCGGCGCAGTGACTCCCAACAACTCGCCCGGTAATTCAAAAATCGTATCTCTGCTCCTAATCAACATTAAGGAATGAAACCAATGCTGTTCGATGGAGAATTAAATTCCCCACCCAACAACCCCCGGTTCATATCTATATCTCTCTAATGAAAAAATTATAACTGCGACGAACGTCGCGGCGCTATGAAAAACTCAATGGTTTCTCGGCGCAGTGACTCCCGACAACTCGCCCGCTAATTAAAAAATCGTATCTCTGCTCCTAATTAACATTAAGGAATGAAACTAATGCTGTACCACGGAGAATTAAATTTCCCATTCTTCAACCCCTGTTTCATTCCTTAATCTCTGTAATAAAAAAATTAAAACTGCGATGGAATTCGCGGCGCTACGAAAAACTCAATGGTTTCTCGGCGCAGAGGGCTTCCCCATTAATTCGCCCGCTAATTAAAAAATCGTCTCTTTTCCCCTAATTAATATTAAGGAATGAAACCATTGCTGTTCGATGGAGAATTAAATTCCTCATCCTTCAACTCCCGTTTCGTTCCTTAATCTCTGTAATAAAAAAATAAAAACTGCGACGAAATTCGCGGCGCTATGAAAAACTCAATGGTTTCTCGGCGCAGAGCGCTTCCCCATTAATTCGCCCGCTAATTACAAAATCGTCTCTTTCTTCCTAATGNTGAAAAACTCAATGGTTTCTCGCCGCAGTGACTCCCGACAACTCGCCCGCTAATTAAAAAATCGTATCTCTGCTCCTAATTAACATTAAGGAATGGAGCGGGGGTTGAAGGATGGGGAATTTAATTCTCCATCGGACAGCATTGGTTTCATTCCTTGATGTTACTTAGGAGCAAAGATACGATTTTTTAATTAGCGGGCGAGTTGTCGGGAGTTACTGCGCCGAGAAACCATTGAGTTTTTCATAGCGCCGCGAATTCCATCGCAGTTTTTATTTTTTTATTACAGAGATTAAGGATTGAAACGCTCCCGGTCACACCCATTCGGTCACACCGGGAGCCGGCAACGAGCGAAGCCAGCGGGGGCTTCAGGGCTTCAGGGGACGTCCCCATCCCTGGAGGGTCTCAAGGGTCATAGGGGCCCTAAGGGTCATAGGGGTCATAGAGGGGCTAAGAGTTATGTGCGCCACGAGGGTCACAAATGTACTAAGGCTCTTAAGGGTCTCGAAGGTCACAGGGGTCATAGGGGTTCTAAATGTCATAGAGGTTCTAAGGATCACGAGGGTCAATAGGAGTGCCAACGGTCACGAGGGTCATAGGAGTGCTAAGGGTCACGACGGTCATAGGAATGCTAAGGGTCACGAGGGGCATAGGGGTAATAAGGGTCATGGGGGTTCTAAGGGGACTGCCCATATATGAGTGGATGCCTGTATGTAGAAGGGTACCCATATATGGGGGGTGCCCATATATAGGGGGAGTGTCCCTATATGGGGGGTGCCCATATATGGGATGTGCCCATATATGGGGGGCATATATGGGGGGCATATATGGGGTGTGCCCATATATGGGGGTGTTCATATATGGGGTGTGCCTATATATATGGGCAGTGCCCATATATGAGGCGGAGCCCATATATGAGCGGTGTCCATATGTGGGGGGGTGCTTATATATATGGGGTGGTGCCCATATGTAGGGGGTGCCCATATATGGGGTTGTGCCCATATACGGGGGGGTGCCCATATATGGGCGGGTACCTATATATATGAGGGGTGCCCATATAGAGGGGGTGCCTATATATGGGGGTGGCCATTTATGGGGGGGTGCCTCTATATGAGGGAGAATTATACGTTTGTGGCCTCTTATGGTAAAGTATGTATAGATCTATCGGAAAAATCCCGGTCACACCCACTCTGTCATACCGGGAGGAGGGAGCGAGCGAAGCGAGCGGGGGGGGCGAAGTCCCCCCGGGTTTGGCTAGCGGAGAGAGCAGGGGTCGCAGCCCCCTAGTCTTCTGAATAATTATGTATAGAAAAAAGGTTTCTTGGCTAGCAGTAATTCCGCGGCTTAATTAGGGGTACTTTACGCGAATGAACATTTTACACTTGAAATTCTTCAATTCCATTAAACGTGTAAAAAAATGCTTGAAAAAAAAAATTCAAAACATAGGTTTTGATCGGAAATTTTTTGAATTTTCCAAAAATGATTTTTTTTTTCCTCGCTTCAACTTCATAGTAAAAATCGAAAAATAAAATTTCAAACGTTGATATGAGCTATTTTACCACTTTTTTTCCCGAAATCTGAGGTCTTTTTCGGAAAATTCACAAAATTTCCGATCGAAATCATCTTTAAAAAATGTGCGCTCGGGTGCAACAAAGTTGAAGTAATTTGATCGAAATGAAAATTTCCAAGATTGCATCGAAATTATTGCTGTGCCTAATTTGATATCTCATCGAATGTTTCCATCATGTTTTCTATCCATCTTCCAACATAATAATAACAATAATGATACTAATAACAATAGCATCATATTTATTTTCCGAACGGAAAGAAATGGAAGTTGTTAAATTTGAACGATTATCCTATTACATTTCTTTTTATTTACTTTATTTACATTTTTACATGACATTTCTATCCTCACGGCTACTTTCTAATCCTATCATTCACTTCATATCATTATTCTCATTTCATCATTTTCATTTCTCTGGAAATATGCGAAGAACTGTAAAGTTTGCATTTCAACGTTTTACTGCCAACTGGAATAATACAATGAAATTTTTTCGTACCTGGGATTTACAAAGCTTTGGCATGTCGATGCTGTAAAAAGAGTTCAGTTTCCCGATATTCTTGATCTGATACATACTCGAAAATAATTTTCGATTCATTAGATTTTTCCCCCTCAAACTTCGGGAATCAACGATCGGCCTGTTTCCACCGGTTTGTAAACTGAAACGCATTGCATAAACTAGAAATGAGTCATGTTTCATATACTCCGAAATTCCCCTCCACGATAAATGTAACAGTTCTCCTCCAATTCTATAATAAATTACCACAGGAAATAGAGTCGCCGACGCATAATTGTAATAATATTGCTGGATTGCTTCTTGAATTTTGATAGCATAATTCTCGGAGAAATCCAGAAATATCAACAATTCTCCTGATTGAACTTTACTCTTCAACCACGTCACATACTCACGCTGTTTTTGCAGCAAGAAATCATGAGTAATCAGTTAATCCAGTTGGGTGAAAAAAGTCCCAATAAATTCTTTGGCTGATACTGAGAATGATTTTAAACAGCATCTATCCACCATAGTCCAATTTTTGTACGAAATTGTTTCCATTGCTATCTCTTGTAACCGATGTTTAAATAAGTCCAAGAAGGAACTGGTGTCTTTGGAGTTATCACAGGTTCGACTGAAGCAGTCCTTACTGGGATCAGGGCAAACCATTGAGCTTAATATCAAAATGTACCCGTCAAAAGAAATAGAATAACTAGTACAGTTTTGAAAATGTCCACAGCTACAGCGAGGAAATAATACTATTACGAGAAATGAATGCCTCGATAACAGGCGAGATAAATAAGAAAGATTCGAATTCCGGTAAACCAGAACTGGGATTCGTCTTCTCTCGCGAGACGAATAATAACGATAATGCTCGCAACCGTACACAAGTTCGCATGAGAATAACAACTGGAGCGTCGAGATTGACGCTACAACCCCAATTCCGTTCCCAAAGAATCAAATCCAATGTCGAAATCAAATGAACAAGTAACTCGGGATTTCAGACATCGGAAAATATCACTCTGAATACAAAATTCCAGAATTACAACTAGCTGTCGAGAGATCCACATTCGACTGTCGACAACTAGCTAGGTGAATCGAGAGTCAAAAACTAACCTAGAGTATCACTGAATTCGCTTAAGACATTAATTATCCCAAAATCTATCTCCTCAAATAATTTTCAAGGAAAAAACCTAACTCGAAAGCCCACGAAATTTCCCAACCACGAGAGATTATACCCGGCCGAACAAGTAACAATAATTCGTGCGAACAGATGAATTGATAAGAAAATGGCGGCAAATCGCCCGACGCTAAGGGTCGATCAGAACAAACCGCGATAAAATCACAAATTCTTCCCACCACTGTAACGACAAGATATTTATCCGGAGATTCTTTCCCCGCTCACCGTGATCCTCCTCAAGAGCCGGAGCCTCGGAAGCTAGGATGAGGTCGATCCTCGCCAATAGATTCCTCCGATCTCGCCAAATTCCTCCATCACTTGAACCAACAGGCCACAGTTTTCCTCGATAGAGTTTTAACTGCACTCAACTGGTCCCTCGCACGTCCAAACGAGAAGTGTCGACACCGACGACGCTAACTCCGGTGCTCACTCCGATTCCAATGTCGGAACACCTCATTGGTCCATGACGACTGCAATGCGCTCTCCCATTGGTTGTCAGCCCCAACCGCCCTGACCACCTTCCCTCGTGCTCGTTATCACTGCAACGGCATGAGTTTTCATTCTCGCCCTCTCCATCTATTACCAGATTCTTCTAGGGAACTCCCGACAATGCACCGGGATCCCTAGACAGTCGCCATGCTCCCCAACTCTAGCTCCACCCGCTAGCGTCGCCGCTTGGTCGTCCACCGAAGCTCCCTCCACCGCGGGAACTCCGTCAGCTATCCAAGTGTTGCCGACTACCCATGTAGTCATGAGATCCTCCCAAGGACGATCCTCACCTCCAACACTACAGCCCCCAGGACTCCATATCCCTCGATGACGACGGTAGAGACATTGGCTCGGCACAAACAAAATAGTCACACAAATAAACAAAAGAAAAACAAAAAAACTGCGAATCGACTCTCGCTTCAGCGATAAAGTGACTTCTCGTCTGGACGCGGAAAAATTCACCGTTGAACGGTCGAACCAAAGCAATACGTTACAGTGGATAGGCTGTTTTGAATGGTGCCCATAGCTCATCCGAATTACATAGAATAATTTTTTTTTGGGCTGTTCCAATTTTAGCACCATCAGGTCCTCTGATTGTCACAAAATCTCGCATACCAGCTAATTGTCATGAGTTGTTATGTTCATGAAATTTTTCCACAACTTCTACAATTTCTTCACTCAGTTGTTGATTCCCAGGCTTTCGTCGACTGTTCTCACTTGTTTTCTTATCTTTTTCCGTTTAGCTTCCTTGATGTAGAGATGAGATGCTCCGTTAGCCTCATGAACGTGCTCTTGTGTCTAAGAAGATGGCAGCAGATTGATGAGTTTGATTTTTTCATCTCTGAAATGGAGAGTAATTTTTGTTCAATATAAAAATGTTTTTTCTGAAATGGTGCAATCGTGTCCAATTTTTTTTTTCAATTATCTATTCATTTTATTTTCGTATTCGATTTTGAGATGATTCTCATCACCTATTGAAATTTGCTTCCTCACCTCGATATTGCTTGCTGATATACCTCTCTAACATTCTTCACAATAGCTTCCAGGCCACTCTCACTTGTGTTCTCAACCTTCACCCCAAACTCCACTTCAAATTTCTGCATCACGGTGTTCTGGATGGCATCATATTTCTTTTGGACATAAGATTTTGTTTCGAGTCTGGAATTTTGTGTCAAATTATGAAGAACATTTTTCATTAAAAATAATTCATCGAACTTGACCACAGCTGATGAGTTATTTTCCCCCTTTTTCGCTTGACTGGACTCACTCCTAACAAAGAATCGATGGATCTCCTGTTGGCACCTGTAGCTTGTAAATTGGGTATTATTTGACTTTAAAAAAAAAATTTATGTAGTCAAAAATTAAAAATTACTTTGATTACAAACCCGCAGGTTGTTAATGAATTTTTGCAATCAATGAAACGAGCGTCTGAATACCCGTGAATCTCATTATTTTCGCCGGAGTATTTCAATCCTAATCGAGTAGTTCCCCGAAGATATCTAAAGACCCGTTCAACCATAGTATATTCTTCTTCAGTGGGGTTAACTCGATGTCTACTCAAGACATTGACTGCGTAAGATAGATCAGGTCTGGTGGCTCCAGCGAGATACAACAGACTTCCCACGGCTTCTCGATAAGGGATGTTTTCTTTAGTCTTGGTTTTGTTCATATCCACATCGTCACATTCCGATTCTCTCATTTTTCTTTCATTATTTGTTGCTTGATTAGTATTCATAGGTGTTCTTTGAGGGTGTGAATCATCGAACCCGAACCTAGTCAATATTTTCTCTGCATATTTTTCTTGGCTTAATCTGATTATCTTATTCTCTCTATCCCGCCTAATTGAGATACTCAGAAACTTTTTAGGTTCACCTAAAATAGTCATGTCAAATTTCTCACTCAACTTTCTTTTGACTTCTTTCAATTTGTCAGTATCATTACTGGCTAACACTATGTCGTCAACATACAGTAATAGGATCAAGAATTTATCCGCACCACGCCAGGTAAATAAACAAGGTTCTTAGTCTGAATTTACTAATCCCATCGTTACTGCATCTTCTGTAAATTTGCCATTCCAACGTTTTGGATTAATTCGAAGTCTATACAGTGCCTTTTGTAGTTTGCATACTTTATTTTGTCTTATCTCGTCTGTATAAGGAGTTCCCTCTGGAATCTCCATGAAAATCTCTTCATCGATCACTCCATTGAGGAATGCAGTCTTCACATTTAACTGACAGACTTCAAGATTATATTTATTAATTATGACAATTACTGCCCTAACCAACGGTAGCCTTGAAACAGGTGCATAGGTTTCTCTTAGTTCATATATATTTTTATCTTTGAAACCCCGAATGACTAAACGAGCCTTGAATCTCAGTTTTCCATCTGCTTCGGTTTTTAATTTAAAGACCCATTTCGAATCAATAGTATTGGGTTTACGGCCATCACTCATCTTGAATGGTCGATCAACTAACGGCCAGACTTGATTCCTTTTCATTGACTTAAACTCCTCGTTAATGACTATCTGTCACAGATCTCTCTCATTACTCATCATAGCTTCATTAAAATTAGATGGATCTGAATTTATGCTTGATAGTAATACATGATACACTTCATCGTTCATATTGAACCTGTTAGTTTCTTCTTCTTCATCTATTACGTTGGTGAATGAAACAGTCCGTAATAAGTTCTCATCTAACTTCGTTTTAGAGACAGGCAAATCATTTACAACTTCATCGTTATTACCAGTCGACTTATCGCGTCTGTTGATTGTTAATTTATAATTTTCTTTCTTGAGTCTACCTCTTTTACGCTTTGATTCTCCCTCCGAATTTGAGGATGGTTCAGATTCCTCTTTAGTCTCATCGAATTTAACAAACCAGTTTTTCCTATCTAAAGTCTCATCGATCTCGGGTGAATCTTTAATACTTCCTTTCGAATACTGATCTCCATAGACTTACTTTTCGTTAAATCTAACATGTCGACTTTCGTAATATTTTCCGGTTTCCGGTTTGAAGAATTGATAACCTGATGGTGTGTACCCAACAAGTATCACGCGCATGCCTACTTCCCTGAACTTTGGACCAATTTTTCTCTAAACTTTAATATATGCAAGACATCCAAATCTTATGATTTGATTGATATTAAAGCTATGCTTGGGGGAAAATCTTTCGAGAGGAGTAATCATCTCATTTGATTTGTGTGGGGTGCGATTGTAGGCGTAAACTGCAGCTGTTAAGGCCAAGTCCCACATGTTCTCTGGCAGCTTCACATCGAATATGTAGTATCTCACCTTTTTCTGAATCGTTTGATTAAAACGTTCAGATACTCCATTGTGTTCGGGAGTATCAGGACAGGCCAATTGCAGTTCAGCACCTAATCTTTTCAAAACTTCTACAGTATAACCCCCAGTAAATTCTGTTCCTTGATCAGACCGTAAGTAACAGACCTTCGCATCGTGACCTAACAAGTTTCTCCCACTCCTAACAAACATTTCTAAGTAGCTTCCTGTCTCGTTCTTATGTTTCATGGGATACGCCATAGAAAATCTCGAGAAATCATCGATAAACACTGAAACAAACCTATAAACTTTCTGGTGTGAACTCGGAGAGATGGGTCCCATCACATCCGAGTGAATTATTTGCAATAGAGCAGTTGCTCGTCTGCGCACCGAAGGAAAAGGTAATTTCTCGAATTTTGAGATTATACACACTTCGCAGTTCATGATCAACTCATCGAAAACTGCTTCACTCAACGATTTGTTTTCTGGAAACTTGAGTTGTAATTTCTTGAGATAGGATATGGAGGCGTATCCAAGCCTAATATGCCATAACATGGCTTTATTATTGTCAGTGAATCTTTTGTCAACTTTGGGAAATGGAGATACTTCTCCAGTACTTTCCTCAAAAGGATGCTCATCTATATCATAGAATTTCCGATCCCATATGGTATAGTCAAAGTTTGACTGTTCATACGGGACATTCTTTTCACCCTTCAAAGTGTCATCGTGACTCAAATCATTTTTTACTTTCTCTTTAACCTTCTCATCTAATTTATTCAATTCTTCATCTTGTTCTTTACTGACTACTTCCTTCTCAACCGGAGCATTTTTTAAGTGAGCAGTTACACTCCGCGTTAAATATCTCTTAACTTCAGACTCTTGACCATTCGCATCAGCTATGTTGGCTATAACTCTCCTACTCAAATACTTTGGTGAATTATTTTCTATTGAACTTGAATTGTTGATTTCTAAATCAATAATCCAGTAGGGCCATTTGTAAACGCCTGTTATGAATGTTTCATTTGATTCTGGATCAAATATATCAATTTTTTGGTCATCTAAGTAGATAGCCAAGCCCGTTTCTGCGAATTTCCTCAACGAAAGTAGGTTAGCTTTAAGAGCTTCTGCAAATATCACGGAGTCGCTCTCTAAAATTTTCCAATTCGCCAATTCAATTTCAATTTGTCCTGCTCCCTCCGTTCTTAAGTGCGCTGACTTATTTTTGTTCGGGCATATTATAATTCCACGATCCGTCTCGTTAAAAGTTAAAAATTTGTCTTCCCTCAGTTTCACTATTTGTATAAAAAATCCCGGTGTCTGGTAATATGGGGTTTGCTGACATAGAGGTTAGCTCGAAAGTAGTTTTTGTATCTTTCTTTTGCTTACCTCTGCTGGCGTCATCCGCCGTTTTCTTCTTGTTCTGATTGACGTTGGCTCTGTTTACTCTCGTTATCATTTTTTCTGTTTTTATAAAAAAACTTACTTTTATCATACCTTCCCCTTTTAGCCCTGCCGAAAACCTCATTGCTTCCGGACCTTTTGAAAACCCTTTGTGGGAGGCCACCTCTGCCTCTAACTGATCCCCGAGGATATCTATTAGCATACTTGGAACGTTGATTATTGTCACTAGGACCTCCGGCCTCTTTATTCCGTAGAAGACAATCTTTGGCTTCGTGATCGGCAAACTTGTTACAGCAGTAACACACCTTGCCCATGCCCTTGTTAGGGCATTGTGCAGCTTTGTGACCTTTTTAATCGCATGCGAGACATCGGATGAAGCTTTGTGCAAAATCAGCAGATTTATTTCGGTATTTTTCCCGTTCGACGTCTTGTTAGCCTCATCTTCAAGAACAACAAGTTTCAGCTCCTCACAACTTGCACCTTTGCTTTTTGCCTTTTTGCTTACAAACTCGAATGTTTGAACGTCTGGTACAGAGACCATTACCGCGTTGAAAAATGCATCTTTCTTCTCCATTTCTGACAAAGGAACTGAACCAGGTGAATTTTCATATTGTTCAATTATCTCATCAAATTTCTCACAGAACTGGATAGCAGTCATTTTACGTGGAACATATTTCATATTGTATAACTCTCTCCTGACTGAATGAGATGTAACATTTACTTCAGCAAGTTTAGGTGTTTTTAATTTCTTTAGAATTTCCTTAGGGTCTTTGAGAGCAATGACTTTAGAATGATAGTTAGCTGATAAGTGGTTTATAAGAATGTCTCTAACTTTTTTCTTCTGTATGACAAGAGTTTGCTCATCCGTCTCAGATATTATATTATCGTCGATAATGTGTAACAATTGATACTGTCCTATTTCTGACAAAAAGTAATCATAAAATTGTTCATATTTTGTCTTAGTATCAAGTTTGTAATCTCGTTTTATATGTCCCGCTTTGAAAAAGGCTTATCCCTTAATTGCCATGTTATTTGTTCTCAGATCAACCTGATGAGTGAGTTCTGAGTTATGCATTCGCTTCACCTGCTTTTTCACAATATCTCTGACTTCTTTTCTCCACTCTGGCAGGTCACCTGATTTGACCTTTTCAGTACTATGATTATTGCTTACCTGTAACCTTGATTCAGTCAATTTGTTCACAGATGTTGCCAGATTCTGAATTGCTCTGAGTATTTGTTTTCTTTCACTGTCTGCCTGCTTTTTCTCATCTTTCACATCTTTACTTTTCTCAATAAAGTAATTGCACACTTCTTTGTTGAGATCTGTAAGCTTCACTATCGCATCGATCAAACTATCCATTTTCTTCTCCAGTCTATCTATTTTCTCATCAGCTGCTACTTCACATCCACCTGTCTTAGAATTTGACACTTCCTCCTTTTCAATGGATTCAATCATCTTTATCTTATACGTAATGTTGCTCTTGTCTACATTTGTGATCTGAGATTTACCCACAATTTTCTCAGTAGTGTCAACGGTTGACTTGCTGTGACTTGGGGTTACCTATAATAATGCAAAGGTAGAGGATCAGTCATCCAAAAACTTAGGTACCCCCACCAATTTGGCATAGTCCTCGACAAATTGTATACGTTGTAGTAGGAGGAGTTTCCCAGAAAACTCCATCTGCTGCAAACTGATAAGAATGGAAATGCATTGGAAGAAGTCCGAAAGCAATCTTTTGTTTACATAGACTTTTTCGGGTTACCTGGGAACGCACGTTGTACTCACAACCCTAAAAACATGATGTTTGACAAACTGGAGCCGAGTTTTCGGACCCTTTGATGTCCTATCGCACCGCAAACATTAAATGTTATCCTGGACATTTTTCAGATATTTCTTTTTTCCACGAACAAAAAATGTTGCTATTTTGTTAATAATTTTCCATGTGTCACATGATTCTTTTCCAACCAATCACGTAAGCTTTTACCGAGTGTACAAACGTAGGCACACCCACATATGTATCTAAATAAACAAATTACACCTTGATTTTCTGCTAGTTCTTTAGTGTCTTTATCATGAACAAGATGGATCCTAACGCGTGTAAAAGATTATTGAGGTCATTGGAGGATGCGTATGAAATAGTGAAAANAATGGCTTAATCACATCAGAGGACATTCGAAAGAAATTAATGCATTATTGAAGAGGAGTGCGAGTCATAATGAGAAAAGACGTTTAAATCAAATGTTAGGACGACTGAAAGCGTTCTATGCAAGGTTCACGAACTTGGAAGTGATAGGAGGAGACTTAAGAGGTAATTTAACTGATAGAGTCCGATGGGAGGACTTACAAAGTGTTTTTGAGGGTCGTGTGAGAACCGGTGTAATCATTAACGTGAAAAATCCAGACATACCCAAATTTTTAGATGATGCTACACAAATGCTCTGTGTACGTTTCAAAAATGCATTGAAACAAGAAGGAAGTTTGAAAGTGAATGTAGT
>NW_021680832.1:162797-167408 GCF_001412515.2 Diachasma alloeum | reverse complement strand
TTAACGTGTAAATATGAAATTAATAGAGATGAACATCTCATTGAAGAAGAAAAATATTTCAGTACCAAGAATGAAATAATTCTTGATTCAACTGATATTAGGCAGTGGTTTGATTAAATAAATATAATCCATTGCGCGGAGGATCCAGCTTCATTGAACTACCTGAATGAGNAAGAAGGAAGTTTGAAAGTGAATGTAGTATTAGCATGTAAATATGAAATTGATCAAGATGAATATCTTATTGAAGAAGAGAAATATTTCAATACAAAAAATGACATAATTCTTGATTCAACTGATATTAGGCAGTGGTTTGATGAACACATAAGAGAAAAACTTCTTGTGAAAGCGGATGAGTTCCAGGAAAAAGACTCAGGCTGGAGATTAGTTGACGTCATTAATTTAGAAGTGAACATAAATAAATATAATCCATTGCGCGGAGGATCCAGCTTCGTTGAACTACCTGAATGGATTAAAAAGAAACATGCTGTCGTGAACGTTCAAAATAAAGACGATGCCTACTGCTTTTTATGGTCCATTATGGCCGCTCGCTGTAACGTTCGAGATAAGCAATGAACAAACTCATATCCCTCTTTCAGCACTGTCATGAAAAGCTTTGGTAACTTCAATTACCCCATGGCATTAAAAGACATTCCAAAGTTTGAGAAAATGAATGAATTGTCAATTAATGTGTAAGGAATTGATTGTGGTGAAGAATCAGAAAAAAAATGGATTGTGCCACTTTACTTGAGCGGGAATCCCCCAACCGCACTGCATGAGGAAGGAAAAACATTTCACCTTCTCATGATTGAAAGAGAAGACATCCTCGATGGTGAACAGGAAAGAATTCATTACTATACATGGATTTCGAATTTATCTCGTTTAATTGGTACACAAATTTCAAAAGTTGAACATAAAACACTCATATGTGACAGGTGTTTGTGTCTTTGTGAAAAAAGTGCACAATGACAATGATCAAAACACTAAAATACACCAAAATCATGTGCCGTTCAGTGTTGCATTTTATGTGAAATGTAGTTATGATGACTCAAAATCGGAACTTTTTATTTATCGTGGGAAAGACTGCATACAGTGGTTCATTGAGCAGTTACGTCTTTTAGCGATAAAAGTGGATTTTGAATTACAGCGAAATGAGCCGATGAACTTGACTTTGAAATGGAGCGAGTATTTAATGCAGCTAAAAATTGGTATGTTTGTGGCAGAGCATTCACCGAAAAAGTAGTGAAGCATCGTGATCATTGCCACTTCACAGGCAAATATCGTGGTGCAGCTCATCTCGGCTGTAATCTGAATTACATGGAATCGTGTGTAATCCCAGTAGTTTTTCACAGTTTGTCAGGGTATGACTCACATGGTTTACTAAATCTCTTGCGAAACAATTCCAAGGCGCAGTGACATTACTCCCAATTACTAAAGAGAAATACGTTTCCTTCACGAAATCGGTCAAATCGACAAGAGTCCACTTGAGATTCATTGACTCATTCCGTTTTATGGCAAGCAGTAGTGATAAACTTTCGTCATATTTAGAGGATGAAAAAAAGAGAATCACAGCCAGTCATTACCCCCAAAAACGACAAAATTCGAACTCGTTACACACAAAGGAGTTTTCCCATTCGAATACGTAGATTCATGGGGGGAATTAAGTGAACGCCAATTACATCGGAAAGAAGACTTTTATTCTCGATTAAATGATGAGAATATATCAGATAAAGATTACAATCATGCATGTCATGCATGGAAACATTTCGACATCAAGACACTCGGTGAATACGCGGATTTATATCTGAAAACTAACGTCCTGTTGCCGGCCGATATTTTCGAGAATTTTCAATGGAGTTGTTTCACCTCATACAACTTGGATCCCCTTCATTATTATACTGCGCCAGGGCTGGCGTTTAATGCAATGTTAAAATCACTGGAGTTCAATTGGAATAATTCCAAGACCCTGAGATGTTCTTTTTCATTGAGTAAGGCATTCNGCAATGTTAAAAATCACTGGAGTTCAATTGGAATAATTCCAAGACCCTGAGATGTTTCTTTTCATTGAGTAAGGCATTCGAGGAGGACTGTCGCAGTGTTCAAACCGATATGGAAGGGCAAATAACCACTACATGGGAGTTGATGAGTATAACGCTGAAGAAGAAAAATCGTATTTGATGTATCTGGATGTAAACAACTTATATGGAGCAGCAACGGATCATCATTTGCCGAATAGGAACTTCTGTTGGCTGGAAGATTGGTCATCCCTCAACGTCCGGAGGATTCCAGATGACTCAGAGACTGGATACATCCTGGAGGTTGACCTGGAGTACCCACAGGAATTGCATGAAAAGCATAAAGATTCACCATTGTGCCCAGAGCATATAATCCTCCCAAACGGTCAATCAAAGTTAGCAAAATTATTGACGACGTTAAACTCAAAAAAAAAAATCACGTCATTCATTATATGAATTTAAAACGATATTGTAGTTTGGGCTTGAAAATTACTAGAATTCATAGAATCTTGAAGTTCTCTCAGAGCTTATGGTTAAAAAAAATATATTGATTTAAATACCCTGGCGATTGAGGTCCCACGGTACATCCATATAATAGCATGGATTTAGCATGGATGTGCATGGATGTCATTTTAAGGTGAAAAATGGGCCAAAAATGATTAAAATATAATCAAAAAATTATTTAAATGCTGATAGACGAACAATTGGTCCCAATGAATACCCATTAATAGGTTATTTTGTATAATTAGGAGAAATTATTGAAGGTGTGCTATGTGGTAAAGAAGGTCAGATGGGAGAAAGCCGCGAGATGGCGCCAGTGTTAAATTATCGAGTCGGCGGGACACTGTCAGCAGTCGCAGGCATATTTTTTATTCTATTTCACTTATGAATATTCGATAGGTTTGGAGGGGAAGGGGGGTTGATTTGGAATATTAGCACCAACCCATTTTGCCCCATTTGGCGAATTTCGCAATACATTATGGTGGATGGCGGGGGGGGGGAGTCAAGTGGAAAATAGCTCACAGACCCATTTCGCCCCATTTGTTATTTATTTTCTGAATGAGCAAGTCGGAACACAAACCCGTTTTGCCCCATAATTTTCTCAATGAGCAAGAGGGAGCGGCAGGGGGGGGAGTCAATTCGGGAAATTGCTCACGAACTCATTCTANGTCCCTAATATAACTCCTTCATCTCATGATTACGAAATTAATTTTTTTAAATAAAGTTTTCAGTTCACTAATAATATTGCAACATCCTTTCACGTCAATTAGAGGTAACAAATAATCTTCCAAATCAGGTTAACCTTGACATTTTGTCAGTACGCCAGATAAATAAAAGAATAGCCCCAATCCTCCGCCACAAACCGCTCAAGTTTGGATAAATCGTCAATAGCTAATAATAATTAACGTTTTTTTGATACTTATCTTTTATACGTTAGCTGCAGACTAACAATATAAAATTAATCCACACACGTGGTCGATAATTTTNGGGGGGGGGGTCAATTTGGGAAATAGCTAACAGACCCAATTTGCCCCATTTGTTGTTTTTTTTTTATGAGCGAGAGGGGGGGAGGGGTGTCAAAACGGAAACTTGCTCGCGAACCCACNTCGCCCTGCGTCATGTAAACTCAGAGTGTCGTTGTCCTCTATAAATTCGTCCTTTGATTTCTCAAAATTATTTTTACCCTAGATTGATAAACTCTCTGTCGATAAAATAAATTACCCTACACGACAAACAAACCCATTTTGCCCCATTTTTTCCTAATGAGCGAGAGGGGGCGGGGTGGGGGAAGTCAATTTGGGAAATAACAAACAAACCCATTTTGCCTCACTGTTTTCCTAATGAACGTGAGGGGGAGAGGGGGAAATCAATTTGGCAAATAGCAAACAGACCCATTTTGCCGCATTTGTGTTTTCTTTTCTTATGAGCGGGGGGACGGATGTCAAGTCGGGAAACGACAAACAAACCAATTTTGCCCCATTTGTATTTTTTTCTTTTGACCGAGGGGACGGATATCAAGTCGGGAAACGACAAACATACCAATTTCACCCAATTATTTTCTTAATAAGCGAGAGGGATCGAGGGGGGGAGTTATTTTGGGAAATGACAAACAAACCCATTTTGCCCCATTTGTATTTTTTTCTTTTGACCGAGGGGACGGATATCAAGTCGGGAAACGACAAACATACCAATTTCACCCAATTATTTTCTTAATAAGCGAGAGGGATCGAGGGGGGGAGTTATTTTGGGAAATGACAAACAAACCCATTTTGCCCCATTATTCTCTTAATGAGTGCGAGCGGGGTGGGGGGGGGTGTCAACTCAAAAAATGATAAACAAACCCATTTGGCCCCACGGTTTATTAATCATGGGCAGGGGGGGGTCAATTTGGGAAATAGGTAACAGGCCCATTTTGCTCCATTTGCTGTTTCTTTGTTAATGAGTGCGAGGGGAGGGGGAGTGTCAACTCGGGAAATGACAATCAAACTCATTTTGCCCCACTGTTTTCCTCATGAGCGTGGGGGAAGGTCAATCTGCGAACTGGCTCACAGATCCATTTTGCCCCATTTGTTATTTTTTTTCTTAATGAGCGAGAGGG
>NW_021680832.1:159223-162026 GCF_001412515.2 Diachasma alloeum | reverse complement strand
GGGGCAAAATGTGTTGGTTTGTCATTCCCCAAATGAACTCCCCCCCCCCGGCCCCTCTCACTCATTGGGAAAAAATGGGGCAAAATGGGTTTGTTTGTCGTTTCCCGACTTGACATCTGTCCTCCCGCTCATAAGAAAAAAAAAACTAAGAATGTGGCAAAAGGGTCTGTTTCCTATTTGCTAAATTGACTCCCCCCCTCGCGCCCCCCTCGCTCATTAAGAAAATAATGGGACAAAATGCGTTTGTTCAACATTCCCAAATTGACTTCCTCCACCCCGGCCACTCTCGCTCATTGAGAAAATGATGGGGCAAAACGGGTTTGTTTATCGTTTTCCGACTTGACATCCCTCCTCTCGCTCATTCAGAAAATAAATAACAAATGGGGCGAAATGGGTCTGTGAGCTATTTCCCGCTTGACTCCCCCCCCCTCCCCACTGCCACCCACAATAATGTATTGCGAAATTCGCCAAATGGGGCAAAATGGGTTGGTGCTAATATTCCAAATCAACCCCCCTACCCCCCCAAACCTATCTAATATTCATAAGTGAAATAGAATTAAAAATATGCCTGTGACTGCTGACAGTTTCCCGCCGACTCGATAATTTAACACTGGCGCCATCTCGCGGCATTCTCCCATCTGAACTTCTTTACCACATAGCACACCATCAATAATTTCTCCTAATTATATAAAATAACCTCNCTGCTGACAGTTTCCCGCCGACTCGATAATTTAACACTGGCGCCATCTCGCGGCATTCTCCCATCTGAACTTCTTTACCACATAGCACACCATTAATAATTTCTCCTAATTATACAAAATAACCTATTAATGGGTATTAATTGGGACCAATTGTTCGTCTATCAGCATTTAAATAATTTTTGGATTATATTTTAATCATTTTTGGCCCATTTTTCACCTTAAAATGACATCCATGCACATCCATGCTACATCCATGCTACAACGTGGATCCTTATTCGCCAGGGTACCAATTACCGGACACATTCCCAAAATAACTTTGAAATTTTCTTTATAAATTTATAAATAATGCTGTTTTTGGAAAAACAATAGAGAACGTTAGAAAACATCTCGATGTAAAACTAGTTTCAAATTGGGAGGAACGATGGGGTGCTGAGAGTTGGATATCGAAAACTAACTTTCATAGCAGTGTGATCTGTGATAAGGATTTGGTAGTAATTCAAATGAGTCGTACAAAAATTAAATTTAATAAGCTAATATACATAGGTTTCAGTATTCCAGACATTTCTAAAACATACATTTACGATTTTCACTATAATTATCTAAAAACCACTTTTAAGGATAGAGCAAAATTATTGTACACAGCCACTCATATTCTTATTTATCATTTTAAAGTGGAGGATATTTATGAAATTATGAAAAGTGATATCGATAAATTCGACACTTCAGATTATCCAATAAATAATGTATATAATATATCTCTAAAGAATAAGAAGAAATTAGGTTTAATGAAAGATGAGAATCATGGTAAAGTCATGACTGAGTTCGTGGGTTTTCGCTCGAAAATATACAGCTTTAAAATGTCCAGTGAAAATCGGGAAAAATCGCGGGCCAAAGGAGTGAAAAAAATCAACGTTGAAGTGTATCACATTTGACGACTATAAAGCCTGCTTGGACCAGCATAAAAATGTTCGGATGTCGAAAAAAAAAACAGAGGTCAAATTAATTGAAGAGTCACAAAAAGAGGGCAAATCCCCATCATTGCTTCATCATCGAATGCTCAATAGCATCCGATATTGGGTGAAACGTTTGGAAATCGAGCTGGATATGTACATGTATTTTCTGGAAACGATAATTGATCCCATACATTCTGCAAACGTAGAAGTCATTCATTTTGAATTATTCACTTATACAAAACTGGAAAGTGCTGTCAATAATTTCATTGCAATGAGACAGGATCAGTCATTGGTTCTCCCTCTCTCGATTGAACAACCACTTTCTGATGATTTACTAGAAAAATTGAAGCTAAAGATTGGATTTGATGATGGGAAATTAGATGCAATATTGAAAATCCTACTGCTAAACTCAAAGACATAGGAATTGTACAAAATGTATCCATATCCTACGNGTCAAGTGGGGTGACAAGTTGAGTAATTACGAGAATCAAATGAGAAGTACATGGAGTGGAGTGATCGCAAGGGTCAAACGGTTGCGGCGAGTGGGATGGTCGCAAGGGTGAAACGATGGTTACGAGTGAGCTGATAACTCAGAGTTAAATGGGAGGTACGAATAGAATGACCGCGAAGGTCAGATGTGGGAGACGGGCGGAGTGCTGAGGGTCAAACGTGACGCACGAGTCAGGTGATCAGAATGGTCAAAAGGAGGAAATAAGGGGAATGATGGCAAGGATCAAACGGTGCTGATGAGTTGAGAAATAGTGGACTCTTGCGATGTTTGTTCTCCACGATGCATGACTTTCCCGTCGTAACCTTTGCGACGTTTGAGCTTCGTAAAGCATGACTCACTCTCTTCGTTTCTCGTATCTAGCTGGTGTGATCACTACATCGGTTTCGCTCGTTGGACCATCAGGATGATTCCGGTTATCTCTATCATTTGGCCCTTGAGATTATTCCATTCTCCCTTTCCATCTACTTCCCATCACTCGACTTGTCAACCCTTTTCGATCCTTACGATTAATGCATTCACAACTTTCATTTGACCTCTGTCATAACTCTACGAGTGACCCCCACTGGACCCTCATAATGATCATTCCATTCATCTCCCCCCTTTGATGACTCTACTCGTACCTCTCACTTGACTCTCCA
>NW_021680832.1:158813-159101 GCF_001412515.2 Diachasma alloeum | reverse complement strand
TCGAATAGGGGGGACGAGTGAAGTGATCGTGAGGGTTAAACGAGGGAGACTTCTAGGGGAATGACGACAATCAAACGCAGCATATGAGTCAAACTAGTGGGACGAGTGTCGTGATCAANCCCCACCGTGCTTGACCATTGTGATCATTTGCGATTATGTAAGGTTTCTCGACGCAAGATCGGAGCGCTTATCGGTCTACTAAGTGCTATGAACCTTGAATAATATTTATTTTTTGTTTTCGGGAATGTAAAAATCTATGTTAATGGAAAAAAATGTCCCATCTCTGAG
>NW_021680832.1:157132-158765 GCF_001412515.2 Diachasma alloeum | reverse complement strand
GGATCAAAATTCCGTTTCCATCCTTTTTCCCATTTTACCCTTGTAATCGTGCCGATCGTCTTCCACGTATGACCCTCGTGATAACTTCGTTTTTCTTCCACAGTTGACACTCCAAAAAGTCCACACCGCCTACTGGTTCGCGACTCTCNGGTTTCTCAACGCAAGATCGGGGCGCCTATCGGTCTACTAAGTGCTATGAACCTTGAATAATATTTATTTTTTGTTTTCGGGAATGTAAAAATCTATGTTAATGGAAAAAAATGTCCCATCTCTGACGACTTATTATCGGAAACAACAGAAGCAAAACTTGAGGATGGACTATAGGTCGTTTTTTGGGGGGTTAGTTGGAGATTTCATCAGGCGCTGAGGAAACACGAGAAGTTGAAAAGTTGAATAAGCGNTAAGACCGTCTCAACTCGGTGGCTCGCTACCCCCCCCCCCCTCCCCAAAAAAAACCCGCAATAATGAATTCAAAAATTCAACGAATGGAGGAGGAAGGAATTCTGAGTCAATTCTGAGTCATCGACTTGACATCCCCCCCTTGCTTAATAATAAAAAAAAACAACAAATAGGGCAAAATGGGTCTGTGAGCCATTTNAAAACTTGAGGATGGACTATAGGTCGTTTTTTGGGGGGTTAGTTGGAGATTTCATCAGGCGCTGAGGAAACACGAGAAGTTGAAAAGTTGAATATGCGCCATTAAGGTAAATAAATTGAGATGAAATCATTCTCATTTTTATGGTGGGAGATAGGGATCTTTAGTTNTTGAATAAGCGCCATTAAGGTAAATAAATTGACATGAAATCATTCTCATTTTTATGGTGGGAGATAGGGATCTTTAGTTACAATGATTATTTTCTTGCATTAATAACCTTAAACTCTAATGAATTGAACAGTGGGGAACTCTGTATTTAAAAAATTACGAGGATTGACATAAAAAATTTGTGATTCTTCAGGAACTTTTCAATTTTTGTTAATTTTACAGTTAAGACAGCTTAAAATTGAAGTAAACGTGACAACCGTTGAGGGTATATGTAGTGATGATGCTTTTATAAGCTGATGGTGCCTTTCCAAGCTATGATTTTAACATACTAGTTTCTAAAATATCAATAGTTTCTAATGAACTATCGAGGTGTTCATTCGGTCTCTTCATTTATCTGTCAGCAATTTCAGAGGATCCGGTTATGACATTTAACCTCATTATTTGCATGAAATGATATAAAATTGTGAATGAAAATTTCAAGAGAATTTTATAATTTGACAGCCCTAGAAGAAATGAGGCTCAAACGATAAGGGTCAAAAAATGAATGTCAGAAAAAATGAGGGTAAAAGAATTAGCGTCAGAAAAAATAAAGGGTCAAAAATAAGGGTAAAAAAAGCATTAAAAAAAGAAAAAGAAAATTTCTACTAGTTATAACTCAAGATCGAATTATCTGATCGTCGCCATTTTTGAACTCGACCAAGATGGGATTGAAACGTCTATTCTAAGCTTTGATTGGATCGATTCGGACAATCATTTTTTGAGTGATCGTCGAAAAACCAAACTTGAAAAAAAAGCTCACACACATACATACATACGGACACGCTCTAAAAATAGCATATTTGTACTTTTCAGACCATATTTAGTGGATCT
>NW_021680832.1:107604-153796 GCF_001412515.2 Diachasma alloeum | reverse complement strand
TTGTTTATCATTTCCCGAGTTCACCCCCCTCCCTCGCCAGAATAAAACCAAAAATAATCGATTTCAAAATTCAACAGAAGGGGCAGAATGGGTTCGGGAGCAATTTCCCGAATTGATTCCCCCCCCTGCCGCTCCCTCTCGCTCAATGAGAAAATGATGGGGCAAAACGGGTTTGTTTATCGTTTTCCGACTTGACATCCCTCCTCTCGCTCATTCAGAAAATAAATAACAAATGGGGCGAAATGGGTCTGTGAGCTATTTCCCGCTTGACTCCCCCCCCCTCCCCACTGCCACCCACAATAATGTATTGCGAAATTCGCCAAATGGGGCAAAATGGGTTGGTGCTAATATTCCAAATCAACCCCCCTACCCCCCCAAACCTATCTAATATTCATAAGTGAAATAGAATTAAAAATATGCCTGTGACTGCTGACAGTTTCCCGCCGACTCGATAATTTAACACTGGCGCCATCTCGCGGCATTCTCCCATCTGAACTTCTTTACCACATAGCACACCATCAATAATTTCTCCTAATTATATAAAATAACCTCTTAATGGGTATTAATTGGGACCAATTGTTCGTCTATCAGCATTTAAATAATTTTTGGATTATATTTTAATCATTTTTGGCCCATTTTTCACCTTAAAATGACATCCATGCACATCCATGCTACATCCATGCTACAACGTGGATCCTTATTCGCCAGGGTACCAATTACCGGACACATTCCCAAAATAACTTTGAAATTTTCTTTATAAATTTATAAATAATGCTGTTTTTGGAAAAACAATAGAGAACGTTAGAAAACATCTCGATGTAAAACTAGTTTCAAATTGGGAGGAACGATGGGGTGCTGAGAGTTGGATATCGAAAACTAACTTTCATAGCAGTGTGATCTGTGATAAGGATTTGGTAGTAATTCAAATGAGTCGTACAAAAATTAAATTTAATAAGCTAATATACATAGGTTTCAGTATTCCAGACATTTCTAAAACATACATTTACGATTTTCACTATAATTATCTAAAAACCACTTTTAAGGATAGAGCAAAATTATTGTACACAGCCACTCATATTCTTATTTATCATTTTAAAGTGGAGGATATTTATGAAATTATGAAAAGTGATATCGATAAATTCGACACTTCAGATTATCCAATAAATAATGTATATAATATATCTCTAAAGAATAAGAAGAAATTAGGTTTAATGAAAGATGAGAATCATAGTAAAGTCATGACTGAGTTCGTGGGTTTTCGCTCGAAAATATACAGCTTTAAAATGTCCAGTGAAAATCGGGAAAAATCGCGGGCCAAAGGAGTGAAAAAAATCAACGTTGAAGTGTATCACATTTGACGACTATAAAGCCTGCTTGGACCAGCATAAAAATGTTCGGATGTCGAAAAAAAAAACAGAGGTCAAATTAATTGAAGAGTCACAAAAAGAGGGCAAATCCCCATCATTGCTTCATCATCGAATGCTCAATAGCATCCGATATTGGGTGAAACGTTTGGAAATCGAGCTGGATATGTACATGTATTTTCTGGAAACGATAATTGATCCCATACATTCTGCAAACGTAGAAGTCATTCATTTTGAATTATTCACTTATACAAAACTGGAAAGTGCTGTCAATAATTTCATTGCAATGAGACAGGATCAGTCATTGGTTCTCCCTCTCTCGATTGAACAACCACTTTCTGATGATTTACTAGAAAAATTGAAGCTAAAGATTGGATTTGATGATGGGAAATTAGATGCAATATTGAAAATCCTACTGCTAAACTCAAAGACATAGGAATTGTACAAAATGTATCCATATCCTACGGCTCAAGTGTTCGGCAACCGCCAAGGGTCAGCGTACATTTAACCTCGGGGCGACTACCTGCTGCTTAGCCAATATCATTATACCTTGGCACACTCTAAAGACATTGCCGAATGCTTGAACACAGATGATTATCAGTATATTTGTAAACTAAAGTACCCATTCTATGATGCTACTTCTCAACCAATTTGTGGGGCTGCAATGTTTATGACCAGCAGACAACTTTCACCTCTTGCTAATTGTAGTATTAAACTGAGTTCTACCTTTGCGTTACATTGGAAACAAACTGAAAAGGGGTGGCTCCACGCAGTGCCCGAGAAAGAGGAGGTTAATTTTTCATATGGAGGCGAATAGAGAGATGCAATGAATATCTCAGGCACAGGTATTCTTCAAGTCAAGACAGGATGTGAGGCTTATACATCATATGCAACGATGATTGGATATCAGCCATTTGTAGATATATCAGCAACATATATCACTATTAGAAATCTCAATGTTACAAAGATGGTGCAAAAATACGTTGAATTTCTTCCACAGTATTAGGTACAACTAGATAAGTTCTTATATGAGTGTAAAAAAGATGAGCAATCATCCGTTGCTATATTTTTTTAGCAACAGCACTATTCCCATATTCGTTATTTGGCTTGTTGTACTATTATTTTTTCTAGTAACAAAAGAAGATGGAACCAGTAGTGTAATCGTTGAGTGGATTAAGGAGACACATGTATGAGGAATTTTTATTGAATAAAGAAATATTTTTTTCGAAAATTTTTTTTTTAATTTTCTCACCCTTTTTCTTTTATAAGTTATTTACAATATTATTGTTTTTAAATCCGTAAGGCAAAGTATCTGTTGTGTTTGGCAGACGACTGCGCTTATCATCATGCCAACTTAGAGCTAGTTTTGTTTGATTAATTGTGAACACATCAAGTTTTATGGATCTGATCATATTTTGCGACATCCGAACATTTTTATGCTGGTCCAAGCAGGCTTTATAGTCGTCAAATGTGATACACTTCAACGTTGATTTTTTCACTCCTTTGGCCCGCGATTTTTCCCGCTCTTCACCGGACATTTTAAAGCTGTATATTTTCGAGCGAAAACCCACGAACTCAGTCATGACTTTACCATGATTCTCATCTTTCATTAAACCTAATTTCTTCTTATTCTTTAGAGATATATTATATACATTATTTATTGGATAATCTGAAGTGTCAAATTTATCGATATCACTTTTCATAATTTCATAAATATCCTCCACTTTAAAATGATAAATAAGAATATGAGTGGCTGTGTACAATAATTTTGCTCTATCCTTAAAAGTAGTTTTTACATAATTATAGTGAAAATCGTAAATGTATGTTTTAGAAATGTCAGAAATACTTAAACCTATGTATATTGGCTTATTAAATTTAATTTTTCTACGACTCATTTGAATTATTACCAAATCCTTATNATAAGAATATGAGTGGCTGTGTACAATAATTTTGCTCTATCCTTAAAAGTAGTTTTTACATAATTATAGTGAAAATCGTAAATGTATGTTTTAGAAATGTCAGAAATACTTAAACCTATGTATATTGGCTTATTAAATTTAATTTTTCTACGACTCATTTGAATTATTACCAAATCCTTATCAAAGATAATACTACTATGAAAGTTAGTTTTCGATATCCAACTCTCAGCACCCCATCGTTCCTCCCAATTTGAAACTAGTTTTACATCCAGATGTTTTCTAACGTTCTCCGTTGTTTTTCCAAAAACAGCATTATTCATTAATTTATAAAAAAAAATTTCCAAGTTATTCTGGGAATTTTTCCGGTAATTGGTATTTAAATCAATATTTTATTTAACCATAAGCTCTGAGAGAACTTCAAGATTCTATGAATTCTAGTAATTTTCAAGCCCAAACTACAATATGGTTTTAAATTCGTATATTGAATGACGTAATTTTTTTTTGAGTTTAACGTCGTCAATAATTTTGTTAACTTTGATTGACCGTTTGGGAGGATTATATGCTCTGGGCACAATGGTAAATCTTTATGCTTTTCATGCAATTCCTGTGGGTACTCCAGGTCAACCTCCAGGATGTATCCAGTCTCTGAGTCATCTGGAATCCTCAGGACATTGAGGGATGACCAATCTTCCAGCCAACAGAAGTTCCCATTCGGCAAATGATGATTCGTTGCTACTCCATATAAGTTGTTTCCATCCAGATACATCAAATACGATTTTTCTTCTTCAGGGTTATACTCATCAACTCCCATGTAGTGGTTATTTGCCCTTCCATATCGGTTTGAACACTGCGACAGTCCTCCTCGAATGCCTTACTCAATGAAAAGAAACATCTCAGGATCTTGGAATTATTCCAATTGAACTCCAGTGATTTTTAACATTGCCTCAAACGCCAGCCCTGGCGCAGTATAATAATGAAGGGGATCCAAGTTGTATGAGGCGAAACAACTCCATTGAAAATTCTCGAAAATATCAGCCGGCAACAAGACGTTAGTTTTCAGATATAAATCCGCGTATTCACCGAGTGTCTTGATGTCGAAATTTTTCCATGCTTCACATGCATGATTGTAATCTTTATCTGATATATTCTCATCATTTAATCGAGAATAAAAGTCTTCTTTCCGATGTAATTGGCGTTCACTTAATTCCCCCCATGAATCTAAGTATTCGTATGGGAAAACTCCTTTGTTTGTAACGAGTTCGAATTTTGTCGTTTTTGGGGGTAATGACTGGTTGTGATTCTCTTTTTTTCATCCTCTACATATGACGAAAGTTTTGTCACTACTGCTTGCCATAAAACAGAATGAGTCAATGAATCTCAAGTGGACTGTTGTCGATTTGACCGATTCCGTGAAGGAAACGTATTTCTCTCTAGTAATTGGGAGTAATGTCACTGCGTCTGGGAATTGTATCGCAAGAGATTTAATAAAACTATGTGAGTCATACCCTGACAAATTGTGGAAAACTACTGGGATTCCACACGATTCCGTGTAATTCAGATTACACCCGAAATGAGCAGCACCACGATATTTGCCTGTGAAGTGGCAATGATCACGATGCTTCACTGCTTTTTCGGTGAATGCTCTGCTACAAACATAAGAATTTTTAGCTGCATTAAATGCTCGCTCCATTTCAAAGTCAAGTTCATCGGCTCATTTCGCTGTAATTCAAAATCCACTTTTATCGCCAAAAGACGTAACTGCTCAATGAACCACTGTATGCAGTCTTTCCCACGATAAATAAAAAGTTCCGATTTTGAGTCACCATAACTACATTTCACATAAAATGCAACACTGAACGGCACATGATTTTGGTGTATTTTAGTGTTTTGATCATTGTCGTTGTGCACTTTTCTCAATAGACACTCAGTATCAGCATACACAATATAGGGAACAGTCAGTTGATTTTTGAAATTTTAAAATTTCCAAATTTTTTCAGCACTATGCGGAAACAAAAAAAAATTTTTTTCGACAAAAAAATCATTCGACACTTGTTGATTGATACTCAATCGACCCTGTGATTAGTCTAGGCCTCTTTCTTGAAAAAGTGACACAAACACCTGTCACATATGCGTGTTTTATGTTCAACTTTTGAAATTTGTGTACCAATTAAACGAGATAAATTCGAGATCCATGTATAGTAATGAATTCTTTCCTGTTCACTATCCAGGATGTCTTCTCTTTCAATCATGAGAAGGTGAAATGTTTTTCCTTCCTCATGCAGTGCGGTTGGAGGATTTCCGCTCAAGTAAAGTGGCACAATCCATTTTTTTTTCTGATTCTTCACCACAATCAATTCCTTATACATTAATCGACCATTCATTCATTTTCTCACACTTTGGAATGTCTTTTAATGCCATGGGGTAATTGAAGTTACCAAAGCCTTTCATGACAGTGCTGAAAGAGGGATATGAGTTTGCTCATTGCTTATCTCGAACGTTACAGCGAGCGGCCATAATGGACCATAAAAAGCAGTAGGCATCGTCTTTATTTTGAACGTTCACGACAGCATGTTTCTTTTTAATCCATTCAGGTAGTTCAATGAAGCTGGATCCTCCGCGCAATGGATTATATTTATTTAATCAAATCACTGCCTAATATCAGTTGAATCAAGAATTATTTCATTTTTTCATTTTTTGTATTAAAATATTTCTCTCCTTCAATAAGATGTTCATCTTGATTAATTTCATATTTACACGCTAATACTACATTGACTTTCAAACTTCCTTCTTGTTTCAATGCATTTTTCAAACGTACACAGAGCATTCGTGTAGCATCATCCAAAAATTTGGGTATGTCTGGATTTTTCACGTTAATGATGACACCAGTTCTCATACGACCCTCAAAAACACTTTGTAAGTCCTCCGATCGGACTCTATCAGTTAAATTACCCCTTAAGTCTCCTCCTATCACTTCCAAGTTTCTGAACCTTGCATAGAACGCTTTCAGTCGTCCTAACATTTGAGTTAAACGTCTTTTCTCACTATGACTCGCACTCCTCTTCAATAATGCATTAATTTCATTCGAATGTCCTCTGATGTGATTAAGCCATTGTTGAATTTCCCTGGGTTTCCTATTTGTTTTCACTATTTCATACGCATCCTCCAATCACCTCAATCATCTTTTACACGCGTTAGGATCCATGTTGTTCATGATAAAGCCACTAAAGAGCTAGTGGAAAATCAAGGTGAAATTTGTTTATATAGATAGATATGTGAGTATGCCTACGCTTGTACACTCTGTAAAATCTTACGTGATTGGTTGAAAAAGAATCATGTTACTCATGGAAAATTATTAACAAAATAGCAACATTTTTTCTTCGTGGGAAAAAAAAATAGCTGAAAAATGTCCTGGATAACATTTAATCTTTGCGGTGCGATGGGACATCAAAGGGTCCGAAAACTCTGCTCCAGTTTGTCAAACATCATCTTCTTAGGGTTGTGAGTAGAACATGCGTTCCCAGGTAAACCGAAAAAGTCTATGTAAACAAAAGATTGCGTTCGGACATCTTCCAATGCATTTCCATTCTTATCAGTTTGCAGCAGATGGAGTCTTCTCGGAAACTCATCCTACTACAACGCATACAATTTGTCGAGGACTATACCAAATTGGTGGGGGTACCTAAGTTTTTGGATGACTGCTCCTCTACCTTTGCATATATACATACTTCCTCCCCTTCTGAACCCTTCTTTTTAAAATAAATATTTATGTATTGCCATCGTTATCAACTACAATTTCACACGAAGGGGGGTGGCAAACGAGAAAGTACCGCAAAACTCAAGTTCAGACATGTCTGGAAAATGTCAAGTGGAGCCAGGTGTCAATGTTTGAAGAAGAAGAGGAGCCCCTTCTATGATTTCTACAGAAAACTAAAGCAGCGAATTAGTTAACCCTTTCACCCCTCGCGGCGGTGTACTGAGAAGTTCGGCTATACTAATTGATTAATTAATCGATCCTCGAATTTAGCCGTGATCTGCGAAATTAATCTGCGAATCAAACCGCGACCTGCGAATTAATTAACCCCTTCACTCACCCCCTCGCGGGGTAGATTGAATAGGTCACCGAGAAAGTCCTTTGTAACGCAAAACCGTGAATTAAATTGATTAACCAGCGAATTAAATAACCCTTTCATCACTTCGAGGAAAAAAACCACGAATTAATAAATCAAACCGCGAATTAAACCGCGACCCCGCGAATTAATTAACCCTTTCATCACTTCGAGGGAAAAATCGCGAATCAAATATTCGAGTCGCGAATTAAACCGCGAATTAAACCGTGACCCCGCGAATTAATTAACACTTTCATCACTTTGAAGGAAAAAACCGCGAATTAATTAATCAAACTGCGAATTAAACCGCGAATTAAACCGCGACCCCGCGAATCAAACCGCAAATTAAACCGCGACCCTGCCAATTGATCAACCACCCACCTATCCACTTTCATCTTACCGTTNATTCGAATGTCCTCTGATGTGATTAAGCCATTGTTGAATTTCCCTGGGTTTCCTATTTGTTTTCACTATTTCATACGCATCCTCCAATCACCTCAATCATCTTTTACACGCGTTAGGATCCATGTTGTTCATGATAAAGCCACTAAAGAGCTAGTGGAAAATCAAGGTGAAATTTGTTTATATAGATAGATATGTGAGTATGCCTACGCTTGTACACTCTGTAAAATCTTACGTGATTGGTTGAAAAAGAATCATGTTACTCATGGAAAATTATTAACAAAATAGCAACATTTTTTCTTCGTGGGAAAAAAAAATAGCTGAAAAATGTCCTGGATAACATTTAATCTTTGCGGTGCGATGGGACATCAAAGGGTCCGAAAACTCTGCTCCAGTTTGTCAAACATCATCTTCTTAGGGTTGTGAGTAGAACATGCGTTCCCAGGTAAACCGAAAAAGTCTATGTAAACAAAAGATTGCGTTCGGACATCTTCCAATGCATTTCCATTCTTATCAGTTTGCAGCAGATGGAGTCTTCTCGGAAACTCATCCTACTACAACGCATACAATTTGTCGAGGACTATACCAAATTGGTGGGGGTACCTAAGTTTTTGGATGACTGCTCCTCTACCTTTGCATATATACATACTTCCTCCCCTTCTGAACCCTTCTTTTTAAAATAAATATTTATGTATTGCCATCGTTATCAACTACAATTTCACACGAAGGGGGGTGGCAAACGAGAAAGTACCGCAAAACTCAAGTTCAGACATGTCTGGAAAATGTCAAGTGGAGCCAGGTGTCAATGTTTGAAGAAGAAGAGGAGCCCCTTCTATGATTTCTACAGAAAACTAAAGCAGCGAATTAGTTAACCCTTTCACCCCTCGCGGCGGTGTACTGAGAAGTTCGGCTATACTAATTGATTAATTAATCGATCCTCGAATTTAGCCGTGATCTGCGAAATTAATCTGCGAATCAAACCGCGACCTGCGAATTAATTAACCCCTTCACTCACCCCCTCGCGGGGTAGATTGAATAGGTCACCGAGAAAGTCCTTTGTAACGCAAAACCGTGAATTAAATTGATTAACCAGCGAATTAAATAACCCTTTCATCACTTCGAGGAAAAAAACCACGAATTAATAAATCAAACCGCGAATTAAACCGCGACCCCGCGAATTAATTAACCCTTTCATCACTTCGAGGAAAAAAACCACGAATTAATAAATCAAACCGCGAATTAAACCGCGACCCCGCGAATTAATTAACCCTTTCATCACTTCGAGGAAAAAAACCACGAATTAATAAATCAAACCGCGAATTAAACCGCGACCCCGCGAATTAATTAACCCTTTCATCACTTCGAGGAAAAAAACCACGAATTAATAAATCAAACCGCGAATTAAACCGCGACCCCGCGAATTAATTAACCCTTTCATCACTTCGAGGGAAAAATCGCGAATCAAATATTCGAGTCGCGAATTAAACCGCGAATTAAACCGTGACCCCGCGAATTAATTAACACTTTCATCACTTTGAAGGAAAAAACCGCGAATTAATTAATCAAACTGCGAATTAAACCGCGAATTAAACCGCGACCCCGCGAATCAAACCGCAAATTAAACCGCGACCCTGCCAATTGATCAACCACCCACCTATCCACTTTCATCTTACCGTTCTACTGGGCCCCAACGACCAGGTCGACGCCAAAAACATTGCCCCAGAACCTGCTAGTGAATTGATAATTAATTAATTAATTAATTAATTAATTAATCAATAATTGAACCAATTCATAATTAATTAATTAGTGCGGATTAATTAACCCTTCCACCCACCCAGCCCTCTCGCGGCGGCCCTTTGGCCAGGTCGACGCCAAAAACGTTGCCCCAGAACCCGCATTACTACACTACTTCTATATGTCGACTTTTCATCGCCTCAACGTGTGGTTGCAACCCACTCTATCTACCTATGCCCGTGCTGCGCGCGCAACTCCACGTTACGCCAGCCGATAAACTATTGTCATGATGCCACCGAAATTTCGCATCTTACTATTTCTCTCACCGTGATTATTAAGTCCTATTATTTTGTTATGTCAATCGGATTATTATTACCTTGAATTAGATTCAGATAATCTTCGTTTGACGTTCTGGACAATTTGTTTCCACCGGCCATCTTTTTCCCTACCACGTTCTCCCGAAGCATGTGAGACTTATATATTTTATCACTTATTCACTTATAGAAGTAGTTATTAATTACTTACAATCTTTATCTTGCTCACCCTCACCGTTGAGCCCCTCAACATCATCACCAGACATCTTCTTCTCAGATTTTTCTTTTTCTGTGTCGGCGATTTTTGTCAAACCTCACGTTACACCTTTTTCTTTTTATTCACACTTATTGAATTTTATTTCATTTTTTTGAGCATTCAATTAGTGGCAATGGAAGCGTGCTGGGCTCATAACCTGTTAGATTATTAGGTTTGGGAGACGTGGTCGAAATAATGTTTGACACAGTTATTATCACGCGTAATTTATTCTCTCAGTGTTGTGCACGTGCTAAGTCATAAGTAAGTAATATGGAAGCATTGGACACGAGACGCGCTCTCACCAGCGCTACACATTTGTAATGATTTTTCTTTGGCCTCAACAAATACTCAATAAACCCTAACCCAGAAGTCTCGATTATCCAAACACGGCCAACTCATTACCTTCGTTCTCGCAATCCGACAAGTCTGAAACGCCAAAAACCTTAACGCTAAAACTGGACTCCGGGAACAATCAGCAGCTCATCCGATCCTTACTTCGTGTATTTAGGGCGCCAGCCGATTTTTAGCAACGCGGAATCGACAAACCGCAAACGGAACTGTATTTTCTTAAAACTAAATACTGATTGTCCCCAAAAATCCAATAACGACAAGAAACATATCGCAAACCATACGCAGAAATGTGGATTACGAGGGTACGGGATTTACTCGGCTGCTCAGTGTGCGGGTCGTGGAGAGAGGGGTGGATTCGTGGACGAGAACATCAATTAACAAAACCAATCATCGATCGAGAAACCAATAAACCAATGTCTTAAATTCCAAACGGGATAGGTAAGGTCGACATTGAATAATAAACACAATTGTACTGACGTGTTTCGCTATTGCCGATATTAATACAAAATCGTAAATTCGTACAAACACAAAATTACATGAATGTGACTCAAAATAATTTTAAATACTCTGAAATGATCCATTAAACTCCAAAAGGACTCGAAAGATGCGAATAATAATTTTAAGTATGAAAAAGAAAGCGATCCCAATCCAAAGCTGATAGAGAGAAGCAAAGGTATTGTCCACGAGGGGAACACGAATCCGAGAGAGAGAGACTATAGGAAGGTAGCGTACGTGCGAGAGAGAACGGATGAGGTAGCTACGCGAAATAAAAAAAAAAGAGCTCACGAAAAGGTACTAATTTTTCTTATTTTCGACTGTAATTAATCGAATTACGAATTATGGAGCGCCTTTGTAATGGTTTACTTAATTCTTATGCCATTTGTAACCCATTAAAATCGGGAATCTCATTCACCGAAAAGGTAGCAAAAATGAGCTAGGGAGCTTGAATCAGCCACGTGGCTGATTTACCGGAAAGGAGCGTTTCTAACCCGGAAATGGAGGTTTTCTCCATGAAAATAGGTAGCTTACGGTCTCCAATAATTTCCAAAATAATAGGTAGCTTATTCATGAACGTAAGAGAGCTTAGATAATTTTATTGTTCTGGATTCCAACCATAAATTAAAGATAACTAAAAAGATAGCGTCCCCATGCCCAACCGGAATCCCAAAACTCAACGAACGTTAGAGAGCATTAAAACGCGAAAAAGGTAGCTTCAGAACAATTCAGGTAGCATCATTTTTCCTCCAGAACTCTCGTGAGTCGGAGAAATATAAAGAAATAGGTAGCGTAGAATAATTACGTAAAGAGAGCGAAAAAAGGTAGCAAGCAAAAAGGTAGCAATGAAGTAGGTAGCGAGTTGCATCAATCGCCGTAGCGAGACGCCTAAAGCATGAAATTTAGCCTAAAAGTTACGGTAGGTAGCCCTATTACTATTCGGATTTATTCAGGTAGCGTAATTATCATTTAAATAATCTCAGGTAGCTTCCAGGGAGCATTTAGGTTTGTTTGAAGAGTTTTCTGTCCTTCAAACCATGAGTATCGGTGTTGGCGTCATTCCGAGAGGTAGCGACGCCATTCCGCGTGGTCCAACTGCTTTACCGAAAAACCCCACTATTTCACTTTTAATCACTCCTAAATAAGTACACGAGTACTTACCATGGTCTGGAGCGTTGATTTTGACTGAATTTGGATCACGGGGCCTCGATAATTACCTCGAAAGAGAACTTGTTCAGGGAGCTAAATCGACTCGTACCTCACTCTTAGTCGTCCGGGTGGATACTGTAATGGCGACTATCGCGTGTGTCCGCTCGGGCCTGTTGCATAGTGGTGGGGAGTCTGGGGGAGACTAGCCCCGTACGGTGCTGACTCGAGTGCCGGAGACGCGAACTATCGATTCCCGGGGTAATTGTGCGCGAAGTATTTAAAGATTTAAATTTAAATTCTCCTATAATTGATTTTAATTATTTTAACTGAACAAAGCTGTAATTACTTGAACTCAACGTGAGACTGAGATGGCTGAGCGGATCTTCACTCCACCTACGACCGGAATAAGGTAGCTTATCTACAGAGGGCACTCTCCGGAGAGGAATTAGGACTTTACCAACGAAAACTCAAACGCAAACGCAACTTAACTAAATTAAAAACCCAATGGCGATCCGTTTCGACGACTGGGATCGTCTCCACGGCCTTCCAACTGAAAGCCCTAACACTCTCGCTCAAGGGAGCGCAAGCATTTCAACTCGACCTATGTACTCACTCTATCGACAAACCAAAAAGGGTTACGGGAAACACTGGGTAGCACATTATCTTGGCCAAATATTCCACGGTGATATCCTGATCCTTAACCGAATTTACGTAGGAAAATCTCAAAATTACTAAACTTTAACTCAACAAAAATGACTCGAAAAAAAGAAATATCTGCAAAATATCTGGTTTATTTAATGAAGTTATTTAATGAATATTATTCTCAAAATTTAGGGAATCGATTCACGCGATAGGTAACCAATTTAGGTAGTTTTCCGAACTTAAGGTAGCTCTGAAGTAGAGTTAAGGTAGCAGGTAGCTCTAATTCTCCGTATATATTTTTATCTCGACAAAAAGGTAACGGTTTATAAAATTTTACTCTCTCTCTCTCTCTCTCTCTCTCTCTCTCTCTCTCTCTCTCTCTCTTTCTATACATAAATACCCTGGAGTTCCGCAGGTGACGAATTCGCCTGGAATTTCGTCACACATTAGGAACCAATAGTATGAATAGAGAAGACAGGCGAGAGGCGCCAAATTTAAAACTATACATAATTATTCAGAGGATACAAAAGAAAAATGGTCGAAAGTTTTGAGGCCAGATCTTGGTCGATATTTGGCGGAGTCGTCCTTATAAATGCAATAACAACACCCCGTCTCGGTCTTTAACAACTAAATTTTAACAACTAAATCGCCGATAAACGAGCGATATTCAAGAGTAAAGATCTGAATCGACCAGAAAAATATATTCCTCTGTCGAACGAGGAGTGAAAACCAGCCGAAAATCATGGAGAAATCTAATGGCGTCAACGCCGCGGACCAAGCGTTCGTTAAAACAAAAGGCTGGTTTCACGCCTTGTGAGCCACATAAATTAACAGTATTCTTTTCTATAGAACCACCGCTCACCGATAAAAAAAGAAGAATGCTCGTCAATCAGAAACCCCCAAAAGCTCCACAAAATGGCAAAGTAGTTCTCTGATGACTCTCGGAAATTATGTCGATATCTAATATAACTGAAAATTTTGCACAGCGGCCACTACGACGTCCAAACGAGAAGTGCCTGTTGCCGGTGCAATTAACCCACCCGACAACGCTCCAACAGGCGTCCGAGGCTCCCATTGGTTGAGCGTGACGAAGTGAAATAAGTTAAATCATGTCCACTACAAAACGCAGGACAATCACCAATTTGGAGTTAAAACCTCCCCAATCATTCTAATAAAATTAGAAATAATTATTCCATCGTCGGATGCATTTCCCCATGGACGTCCAACGTCGGTCCAGGCATCCTCAGATATTTTCCAGATCGTCAGCTGAGCCCTCCATTTTCAGCCTCCATAAGCTGGCGTCGCCACTCGTCACTCGTGCAAGACTAGCTCCTGCGCGGGACCATCCAAACATCAGTCTGAAGATCCAAGACTTCTCTGAACTTGAGGGACCCGATGAACGAGGCTGATAAACTCCCACGATGTAGTCCGGTAAGCGGTGACAAAATTAGAAGCGGTATAAATCCAAAAATGAATTAGTACAAGGCCCAACAAAAATTTGTTTTGACTCTCGCCTCGCCAATGAAGGGACTTCCCGTCTGTAAATCCATAACCGCTGAACGATCGAGGACAAAATTGAAATACCACGTTACAAAACATCTAAAGATCAAGCCGGTTAAATTTTTGAAACCAATGAAATAACTATAATAAATCAAATGAATCTTTTGATTCTGAACAAAATCTTGAATTAATTTTTACGCCTGAAAAGGACTGCGTAGCGTCGTCCTAATAATAAAATTTAAAAGAGATGGAAGAATAATCCTTCAGATCATTCTTTCATTGATCATTCTAAAATTATGCTTCGAGAGGATTAAAATGCAAACATAAAAGTTGTCCTCCGACGCTGGCAACATCTCCAGACATACCAATGGTTTGTTTGCAGGGGAGCTTGAGGGAGATACTCGATTAATTTTCAATCTCGAGGTGTATTTGTCGGATTATTTTTCCCAATCGGATTTTAGCTCAGCAGACTGCAGTAGACAACATTAAAAGGTGCATTGGGGAAGATTTGAACAAATTATGTTAACAGAATAACCCGATTTCCAGAGATTGTTAAATATAAGATTCTATCTGAAATGAGCCGAAAAAATGAAGAACTACTGCGAAATATTCGAAAGCTAGGAGGAAATACACGAAATAAAATTGTCAGGTAGTCTCAAATACTGTCTTCTGATTGATCGAAATCCGATTAGGAAAAATAATCATTGAAAAATTATCTCCTGATTTAGATATCAATTATTTTTTTTACAATATCTCAAAACTGAAGCAAAATATCGATTTCTCTGTGAAGACTCTTCTTGTAGGAAAGGATGAGATCTACAAAAAAGGTCATTATAAAAATCCCTTCATCTCCTTTGTATTCCGAGATATTGCTCTAAAAATAAGTTTCGGATTTGAGTGACACAAGAAAATTTTTTTGAATAATTGAAACAAGAAGACAAAATTTTATTTTTCTCTGTATTCCACTTCTAAGTTTGTGAGAGCACCAAAAAATATAAATATTTTTGCGATAGCAATAATCATTGTTTTGATTTATTTGAAAATTTGCAAAAATTTTGTATTTTTTGAAAATGAAAATTCCGGGGATATCTTTGAATATCATGTTTCCGATGAATTCAATCATGGCTTAAAATGATTGTTTTAATGCCACTAAGTCGTAATTAGAAGATGATTACGATAGCTATATTGGTTGATTTGATAGTTATAATGATTGTTGAAAATTTCGAATTTTTCATGAATTTCCCTGAAATTTATTGATTAAACGAATTTACCTTAAGTGAAGTTCTATGATAATTCTATGAAACGCCTCTTCCTCAGATCACTTGTAGTACCATAATCCATACAGATGATGTCACAGTTTAAACGTCCCAGCAAAAATTTTCTCGCTCGGAACCATTTCATTTTTTTAAAAGTGATGCCATAATACAAGGGCTTGAATGAAAATGAGAAGTTAAAGAGCTGGGCGGAACTGATCTGGGGAAGAGGCGCTTCATAGAATTATGATAAAACTTCACTTAAGGTAAGTTCGTTTAATCAATAAATTCTATTTCGCGCCTCTTCCTCAGATCACTTGTAGATATTTAAAATTGCTATTGCGGCAACAATTTCATTTATTGCCCGAAAATTATTGATATCCATATGAAATAGAGAGAAAAATGAAAGTTAAAGATGAGCAACTTATTTGTTTTTTAACAAAATACTTTTAACATAATTAGTTTTGTCTTCTGTTAAGCTTAAATTATAGACGTTAACGAAAACCTTAGAATCTTTTGTCCAACCAGCAATTTGTTTAATTAGATCGATATTAACACCATTTCTTTTGGCTGCTAAAGTGGATGCGTGGCGAGTAGAGTATGCTGTGAAAACATCGGTGTTGATGCCCGACTCTTTAAGGACCTCCTTAATCCATGTACTAATCGTTTGAGATCTAACTTTCTTGTGAGGTTTTTGAAATGAAATGAAAAGATCTTTGATATCATTACGAAAGTTTTGAGTGGCCTGAAGGTAATCCTGGAGAGTTGTGGCCACGCAACTCTTTTTATTCTCGGTGAAAGAGGGAAAAGTCAGTGTTGGTTGCATTTCGTTGTGTCCAGAAGACTTTATCGTATCAGGTATCTTGATCTCGATGTGATCAGCTAGTATTCAAATATTCTTGATGTTAATTACTGAAAGGGTTTGCATTCGGTGTCCTGTAGTCAAGGCCAGAAGGATGACTAACTTAACATTCAGATGCTTTAGGCTTAGCGATTCGTTAAAAGGCCATGATTCCAAAGTGATCTAATACAGTTTTTGGATCCCAGGTGTCGTTATATTTCGGTTTTACAGGTCTCTACTGACCCCTTTACAGAACCGTTTGATTCCAGGATCCAATCCAACCTCTGGACCCAGAAGAAGAGACAAGGCTGAACGATAGGAGTTTATCATTTCTTGTGAGGCACCCTAGTTAAATTGATCGGTTAAAAAGGAAATGATATTGGTGGAGGTGATGGTGTATGCATCACATTCGTGATCACGACAAAAATACCACCATGTCTTCAGAGGAGACTCATATTGTTTCCATGATACAGCGCTGATGGAATCCATAGAGAGTTCTGAAGATTGTGATGTTCCTCTCATCTCGAACGCCTTCCGGACAAAACTCCTACCACCAGTGAAAGATTTTTGTAAATTGGATGCGGTCCCATGTTTGAAGTGTTGATTAAATTAATGTTAGGTCAAAAGATGATTGAATCTGATTCTAACATCTTCATGAATAGGGGAATCCAAGGTTGCGATTACTAATAAGGAACCACAAGAATAAATTCCGACTCCGCTTCTAAACGTCTTGATTCATAATCGGTAATGTAATTTTATGCTGAACTAAAGTATGAAGCAAAGATCCATAGATTACGTTCTTCCCACCACTGCCAGATTTGCTTAGCCAGTTTGCTGAGATCCAAAATCTGAATGCCGCCCATGCGATTAATATAAGAAATGGCGGTGATGTTATCAATACGTAGAATAATATTGCAATTTATAAGATCTCTTGCAAAGCATTTTAGGCTAAAAAAGGCTGAAAGTAATTCTACGTAGTTGATATGGTTTGACTGGTCTTCAACAGTCCATAATCCATGTATGTTTTTCCCTTTGGTAAAAGCTCCCCAGCCTGATCGAGAAGCATCAGAGTGGATCTCTAATTTCAATTGGAAATCATTGATAGGCTTGCCGGGAAAGTCTATGTTAGCTCGCTACCAATTCAAGTCGTCGGTCAAAGTTTCAGACAATTGCATTTTCGATTCAAAATTAACGTATGATCGTTCAAGTGCCAAGAAGTTTTCCGTTTCAAGATCCATAAGATGGTCCCAGCAATAACGAAAAGCCTGGGAGTATCACCCGACGATTCCTACAAGGAAAGATAACTCACAAATTGGACAAAAATCGCAGGATTGAAAATTCTTCAACAATTTCTTTGTTTCTTCTCTCTTATCTTCAGGTCCTCTCTGAATCAAGAATGAATCCTAAAAATCTGCATTTTTTACCAGGAGCTAGGAAATTCTTCTTGAAATTCATCAAGAAACCAAGTGTTAAAAATGTTATGGAATTTTGATGATAGGGAGGTCGGGAAGGAAAGTGAAGTGGGATCAATTGCCGGAGAATAAATTAAGATGAGTTTCGTTGATTCTCACTGTATTTAAAAACGTAGTACACTCAAATATACACTCGATGAATTTCTAATAAATAGTTGATTTTCCGAAGTGGACTGTACAAATGCGGAATATTTACATAATTTACCGGATAATTTACGATGATGTTCGATAACTTAACTGATAGATTTCCCGATAATTGCGCCGATATGCGCTCGGATAATTTTCTGTGATTTGTTTCTGATGAGAGAACACGCTCACGACTACGTGCGTGCTCGTCAATCGTCGAGAATTTCTATAAGGGACGGGAAAACGAGTTGGCCCAAAATGCAAGCCAGATTTTGAACATCCCGCCCGTACTGCATCACCTCCTGGTGACGAAGTATAGTTGATGGTCCAGTGTTTATCCTCCAGTAGATCTGCGTTGATGGGCAATGGAACTAGTCTGTGTATTGCCCGTTGAAACTTCCTGATGACCTTTCCTCAGTGTGACAACTCTTGTCAGGTCATCAGGATGAATTTCGATGACTCAGGCCAGGGGCCATTCAGCTGGTGGTTCCCGTTCGTCCGTGATGAGGAGCAACGAACCAATGTTAATTTCATTCGTTGGCTGTCTCCACCGGTAGATTTGCTGATATCGATGAATGCACTCTCGTGCACAATGTATCCAGAAGTTTTGGATCCTCGGGGTGATGATTTGCCACCTGTTGAGTCTGTCCGTGGTGATTTGATGGAATAATTCAGATGGAGTAATTCATTTGATGGAGTAATGATTCAGAAACCGCGGTCAGCGGTTCCCCGATGATGAAGTGCCCCGGTGTCAGGGCTGATGTGTCTTGCGGGTCGTTGGTGAGTGGGCAGAGTCGCCAAGAGTCAAGTATGGCCTCGACCTGAGTCAGAAGAGTCATAAATTCTTCGTACGTCAAGGTTGAGGTCCCGATGGTCCTCCTGGGGTGATGCTTTGTTGACTTCACGGCGGCCTCCCACGTGCCTCCCATATGTGGCGAGTGAGGGGGGTTTAATGTCCACTGTATCCCGTCTGATGCTAGCCGATCCCTGATGACAGCCGATGCGCTGGATGCCTGGTCGAAGAGATTCTTAAGTTCTCTCTCTGCCCCGATAAAGTTGAGTCCCCTGTCACTGGTTAGGGTCGCACAGATACCCCGCCTTGAAGTGAAGCGTTTGTGTGCTGCGATGAAGTCCTCCGCTGTCAGATCCGTTACCATTTCCAGATGAGTTGCTGATGTGGCGAAGCAGACAAACAGACAGATGTACACCTTGTACATTGTTTTACTTGCCCCTGATCCTCTCTATCTCAGGCCGTTGATTGGGCCAGCAAAGTCCACTCCTGAGTGGAGGAAAACTCTTGATGGTGTCACTCATCACGCTGGCAGCTATCCCATTAATTGTTGAGCTTTCAGTGCTTGATGACGTGCACAAATAACGCACTTTATGATGTGCGAGCGTACTGGACCTCTTCCTCCGACGATCTAGTAACTCTGCCGGATGTGTGCCAAGGTAAGTTGATTTCCTCCATGGAAACTCCGTTGATGAGCGTCTGCGATGATGAGTGATGATAGCGGCGAATGACGTGGGAGAATAATTGGATTTCTCTCCTCCGGATCTAATGTTGAATTTCGTAGACGTCCGCCCAAGCGCATGACGTCATTCTCAAGATATGGCGTCAGCGTCGTCATTCGATGATTTGCTGCCAGTAAGTTTCCAGTCCTTAGAATGTTGATTTCCGCCTCGAAGTAGAGCTTTTGAGTGTACCTCACCCAGTACAGTCTTGCCTCTTCGAGCTATTGTGGTCCTAGGCTGTGTTGAAGGCGTCTTACGGCTCGATTGACCCACGCTGTGATCCGTAGAAGCTTGTTCAATGTTGAGTGTTTGATGAGCAGCGCGTGCGCCTCGGCGATTCGCACTGGATGCGAGCCGATGATGGTCGGTCTCGCCTCTTGAGTCGCCTCTGATGATATCTCCGCTGTCGATGATAGATCCATTGATGATGCTAGCCACTGATCCGATGGCAGAATCAGCCAAGGTGGTTCTGTCCACCACAGTTGATGCTCCGCCAATTGTTTCGGCGATAGACCCCTTGATGCCCAGTCCGCTGGATTTTCCTTGCCGTTGATGTGTCTCCAAGTGTCAGAGGGCAGAGTGTTTCGTATCTTGAGAACATTGTTCTGCACGAAGTCCTTCCAACGGGATGGATCTCCGTTAATCCAGGTGACGGCCACTGATGAATTGCTCCAAAGATAGATTTGTATATCTTCCAACTCCAGAGTTCGTTGTGCGTAGGCCACACGATCCGTTGCCAGGAGAGCTGCTGTTAGCTCCAGCCGTGGCATGGTCATCTTCTTGAGTGGTGCCACCTTAGTCTTGGCACAGACCAGGGTGACAGTCGTTCCCGATTTCGCTGATGATGTTCGAAGATAGACCGATGCGCCTATCGCCAGATTAGATACGTCGAGCTATAGATGAAGCCGCCGTGGTATTGATAGGCTGCTCATGTTTTATGAAGGCCGTTGGAAGTTGATCGTCCCAGTTGAGCTTGAGCCGCCACAGCTCTTGGATGAGTGTCTTTGCCGTGACGATCACCGGCGCGATGAGTCCTAATGAGTCGTAAATTTGGACAATCTCGGACAAGATCACGCGCTTGGTGATGGTATTCCGGTTAAAGCTCCTCGCCTTGTAGTGAAAGGTGTCTGTCTGAGGCTGCCAGCAGAGCCCCAGCACTGTCACCGTTGATTCCTCAAATTCAATGGTTGGAGCTGATCCCGATGAGAGCCCGAGCAGTTCCAAAATGTGTGGTACATTGTTGCACCAGTTCTGCAGGGGGATACCGACGTCAGTGGCCGAGTGGATTAGACGCGAGTCTAGTGTGCGAAAGGTTATGAATCCGATTTCTCGTGGAACCGAATTTTTTAACGGAAGGCTCCGGCGAGCGGGAGGTTCCTAATAGAGGAACCGTCTGTACCGGCATGGGTTTTCTGTGGTTTCTCCATGCTACTTTTATGTTCTATAGAAGTGCGAATGCGGTACAGGGTAGAATCCACAGCCGCATGCATAGGGTTGGATATAGTGCCGAATGGGACCCGAAAAGTGACTCGGAGGCCATAAAATAAAAAAATAAAAATTTCTGTGGGGGCAAGCCGCCCGCCATACAGAGGTTGATTAGCTGCTTGATGATCTCCAGTTGATGCTCCGTTTCATGTGGTCCAAGGCCTCATTTCCTCGATGAATTTCTTGTAGCATGTATGAGTGTCCGGATCCGATGACAGTCGTCACTTTTGTAACCGTATCTTGGCCGATGATGCTGCACCCTCCAAGGCGGCTGGCGATGATTTAAACGGAAGACGCACTATGTATCGTCCCGTCGAATCTCGTGGATGAGTCTCGATAACATGTTGTTCACACTCCGCTTCAGCCTTCGTCAAGACTAACGATTATGATGTATCCGGTAGTTCCTCCTGAGTCCAAAACTTCTTTAGGAGTTCCAAGAGTTATTGAGTCGTTGTCTGTTTCGTTACTTTTAATGATGATTTCGGAGCACAGCCCGTACAGTTCACTGGCCCCGAGATGATCTAGCCGAAGATGGTTTCCTGAGCGATTAATTTCTTTTCCGTGAACCTGGTGATTCTCTCGCCGATGATTCTCCCGTAGGTATCAGTTCCGATGATGATGTCGATGACCCCAGGTTTTAAAAATTGAGGATCTGCCGGTTGAAATTCTCTTAATTTATGTGGAATCGTTGATTCGCAAGTAAATGGCGGTAAATTCGCCGTCAACTTGCTCAAGATGTGGGTGTTTATGTTGATTTGAGCAGCGGGGTCGTGCCTTGGTTGTAAGGCGAGAGTCACTACACCACGTGTGCTCCCAATGAGGTTCCTCCGATGCCGACGATGAAAAGTGATAATGACCTCCGCTCCAGATGAAGTTGATTGACCAAGCGCGCAGAGACTAGTGTTATCTCTGAGCCCTAGTCGATGAGGATCCGTGCTGGCCTTGAATTTCCATGACGATTGAGGGCGACGACCCTCGTCGTCGGCAAGATTACCAGTTGAGTTGCATTCTGATGAGGTCGATGAACTTCCGAAACGTTGATGGTGTCCACCGGATTCACCTGGTACAGTTCTGATTGTCGATTGACTTGGTCTTCCTCTGATTGACTATGATCTCCAATATACATGGGCTTTAAATGAGGTTGATATCCCACCTGGTACTTTTCTGAATGTCCAGGATCTCCAATCTGATTGCGCGAGGTCGTTGACCTCTTCCTCTCGATGAGTGTATGTGCAGATAATTTAATTTGTGATGCTGCGTCTTGGCGCGATGATAGACCGGATGACTTATTGACAGGTTCCTGGTTAATGAATGTCTGTGCCTTGATGATGGTCCAATTGTCGCATGTCAGGTTGGTGTTCTCTGGGGTCTGAGAGAGTCGTAAATTCTCCCAGTCGACGTTGAACCCGATGAAGATTTCCCCGATGATGATGCTGAGAGGAGAAACACAGAGGATGAGGCCGTATCAATTGCCAAGATTTGATTGTATAATAATAGAATGATACATGACCTCTCCTATGGTGTTCCTGGAATCCCCTCTCTCGCATGGGCGCTACCGAGATTCTGACCATGTCTGCCATTTCCTCCTCGAAGCTCCCCTCTGTCTCGATTCCGTCTGCCCAAGACGCCGTTGGTCCCGCTTTGCTCTTTGCCATGATGAATTTCTTTCCTCACCGACCGGAGATGTATCCGCCGATGATTTACCGACTGCAGTGTCGAGCCCGCCGATGAGTTATCGACTGCCTCGTTGAGGTGAAGGCGCAACGCTCACTCTACAGCTGCGGATGGGTGGGGATGGACAAATCCGATGAATGCCGATGCGAAGACCATTGACGAAGTGCCAACCGATGGGACTCCGGCTTTGACGTCACGACGATCCTCGTGTTGAATTGCTGACTACAACCTCTGTAAACAAAACACTCCATTGAATTTGCTTTAATCTTCGTTGAATGTCCGATCTCGGAGGATTTCCCTTGCCGTAAATGTGTGAACCCCGAAAAGCCTTGTGTCACCACGGTGTCGGTTTTCTAAGTGCGTTGATTGTCCAACTGTTCCTTTCCCGATGATTTTCCACTGCACTTCCACTCACTTTTCACTTCCACATCCGGCGCGAAGGACCAATGTTAAAAATCTTAAGGGATTTTGATGATAGGGAGGTCGGGACGGAAAGTGAAGTGAAATGAATTGCCGGAGAATAAGTTAAGATGAGTTTCGTTGATTGTCACTGTATTTAAAAAAGTAATGCACTGAAATATACACTCGATAAATTTCTAATAAATAGTTGATTTACCGAAGTGGATTGTACAAACACGGAATATTTAGATAATTGACCGAATAATTTACGATGATGTTCGATAACTTTACCGATGAATTTCCCGATAATTGCGCCGATGTGCGCCCGGATAATTTTCTGTGATTTGTTCCTGATAAGAGTCGATGATGTACTAACCACCATAGAACACGCTCACGACTACGTGCCTGCTCGTCGATGGTCGAGAATTTCCATAAGGGACGGGAAAACGAGTTGGCCCAAAATGCAGGCTAGATCTTGAATACCAAGATTGATCAGAATAGCGAGGGTTTTACTAACCGAGGTTTCACAAAAATCATAATAGTCCCCAATAAAGAAAATATCATCTAAGTATATAACTAATTGAACACCTTGAGTTCTTAATTGGAAAATCACAGGTTTCATGATTTTTGTAAATACAAATGGAGCTGTGTTGAGGCCGAAAGGGAGGCTAGGAAATTCGTATAAATCTCCTTGGAAGGATAATCTGAGATATTTGTGGTAAGTCTGACGGATAGAGATCATATAGTAAGCGTCTTTGAGATCAATAGTGGCCATGTAGCAACTAGGAGACATCAGGTCTCTGGCTGTCCGTAAAGCCTTTAGTTTAAAGTGATCAGGGGTAATGAATTTATTGAGTTTCTTGAGTTTCAGAATGAGACGAAAAGACTCATCAGGCTTAGGGACAAGAAAAATGTCAGACATAAATTGTTCTCGAGGTGGCTCGCATCTTTGGATTGCGCCTTTTTCCAACAATTGCGATAGTAATTTTGTGATCTCGCAGAGTTCACCTGGAGACCAGATTCGTTCCTTAGGTAGTGAAAACTGGATGGGCTTGGAGTCAAAAGGAATTTGACTCCATTTGGTATCCAGATATCCAGTCCCTAATTAACGTATCGTCAAATACGGAAGCCCAAGCTTCGGCAGACTCTCTTAATCTGCCAGCGTAACTACCTACATTGTTCACCTCCTCCGATACGACGAATTTCTCCTGGAGTAGTGTCGTGTCCGAAGTTCATGGGGAGTAGGATGGCTCATAATAAATAAGAACGAAAAATTAAACTTTTTTAGAGTTGAAACAAATAGTCCAGGAAACTGTGAGGCTGTGTAATTTTTTTCCGATTTTTTAATTCAATTTTGCAGTAGCGCATGGCATTTCAAGTTTGACTAAAATATTTGACCTACTGGCAGTCAATGGTTATAAAACTTGGGTAAAGGTTAAATATCCTTGATTACGGTCCGGTGCTAGGTTATAAAAATGACAGGGGATGGTTCTTCGGATCTGTTCAGGTAGAGAATGCAGCGACTAGTATAGGTCCGTCACTGTTGCTCCCATAGCGAGGAGGTCGGAAATACATGCGTTTTCTGGGAAGCAATAGAAACCCAACTATACGACTGCCCTGTGCGAGACAGAGGCGCTCGCAGTTGTCCCTGTCACACAGAAGGATGTGCTCCATGAATATTGATAATAATAACACGATATCTATGAGTCGTGGAAAGATGAATCGGAAAAATTATTCTTCATTAGAACATTTAATGCTGCATGTCTCGTCAACTTTTCAGTAGTTCTCAATATATTTTGGCCGGTATAAAAATGATTATTTATTGTTCATTTGTTTCCTGAAGCCTAAAAATAAAAAATCGGTCCCGTGTACCTAATTTTTAAGCTATAGATTTTTTTTTCAATGTATAGAATAACAATTACATTCCACTTTTTGCTAATTTGATTCCAAGATGTCTTAATTTATTTTTTCCTTTATGAAAAATTACACTAATCTCATGAAAAACTATAAAAAATCATTCCTCAAAGAATTTTCAGAACTCTTTTAANGCGCGAAGGACCAATGTTAAAAATCTTAAGGGATTTTGATGATAGGGAGGTCGGGACGGAAAGTGAAGTGAAATGAATTGCCGGAGAATAAGTTAAGATGAGTTTCGTTGATTGTCACTGTATTTAAAAAAGTAATGCACTGAAATATACACTCGATAAATTTCTAATAAATAGTTGATTTACCGAAGTGGATTGTACAAACACGGAATATTTAGATAATTGACCGAATAATTTACGATGATGTTCGATAACTTTACCGATGAATTTCCCGATAATTGCGCCGATGTGCGCCCGGATAATTTTCTGTGATTTGTTCCTGATAAGAGTCGATGATGTACTAACCACCATAGAACACGCTCACGACTACGTGCCTGCTCGTCGATGGTCGAGAATTTCCATAAGGGACGGGAAAACGAGTTGGCCCAAAATGCAGGCTAGATCTTGAATACCAAGATTGATCAGAATAGCGAGGGTTTTACTAACCGAGGTTTCACAAAAATCATAATAGTCCCCAATAAAGAAAATATCATCTAAGTATATAACTAATTGAACACCTTGAGTTCTTAATTGGAAAATCACAGGTTTCATGATTTTTGTAAATACAAATGGAGCTGTGTTGAGGCCGAAAGGGAGGCTAGGAAATTCGTATAAATCTCCTTGGAAGGATAATCTGAGATATTTGTGGTAAGTCTGACGGATAGAGATCATATAGTAAGCGTCTTTGAGATCAATAGTGGCCATGTAGCAACTAGGAGACATCAGGTCTCTGGCTGTCCGTAAAGCCTTTAGTTTAAAGTGATCAGGGGTAATGAATTTATTGAGTTTCTTGAGTTTCAGAATGAGACGAAAAGACTCATCAGGCTTAGGGACAAGAAAAATGTCAGACATAAATTGTTCTCGAGGTGGCTCGCATCTTTGGATTGCGCCTTTTTCCAACAATTGCGATAGTAATTTTGTGATCTCGCAGAGTTCACCTGGAGACCAGATTCGTTCCTTAGGTAGTGAAAACTGGATGGGCTTGGAGTCAAAAGGAATTTGACTCCATTTGGTATCCAGATATCCAGTCCCTAATTAACGTATCGTCAAATACGGAAGCCCAAGCTTCGGCAGACTCTCTTAATCTGCCAGCGTAACTACCTACATTGTTCACCTCCTCCGATACGACGAATTTCTCCTGGAGTAGTGTCGTGTCCGAAGTTCATGGGGAGTAGGATGGCTCATAATAAATAAGAACGAAAAATTAAACTTTTTTAGAGTTGAAACAAATAGTCCAGGAAACTGTGAGGCTGTGTAATTTTTTTCCGATTTTTTAATTCAATTTTGCAGTAGCGCATGGCATTTCAAGTTTGACTAAAATATTTGACCTACTGGCAGTCAATGGTTATAAAACTTGGGTAAAGGTTAAATATCCTTGATTACGGTCCGGTGCTAGGTTATAAAAATGACAGGGGATGGTTCTTCGGATCTGTTCAGGTAGAGAATGCAGCGACTAGTATAGGTCCGTCACTGTTGCTCCCATAGCGAGGAGGTCGGAAATACATGCGTTTTCTGGGAAGCAATAGAAACCCAACTATACNTCACAGGGTCTCCCCTTAATGGCAGGGCAACGTAAAGTCTAAAATATATCCTCAGAGTGGGAGACTTTCAAATTTCTGTTGGCGTATTTACTTCTAAAAATCTCCGTATTTTGGCATTTACCTGTCGTAGTCATTTACTTATCACTCTGGTGCCTGTGACTCAGGGGTCGCCAATAAACTAGATTTCCAATGACGCCCACTGGCCCAAACTCAGGAATTGTCTTCATAAATGAGTTCACAAATGACTTAACTTCCAGGAACCTTAATGAATGGGGCTGAACTTACGATTTGCGGAAGCAAAACTCTTGAACCCTCGTCCCTAATTTGCTTATAACTGTCTTGTCCAATATTCATCTGGCAATTGAATATTCTCCGACCATTTCCTGAACTGTTCTAATGGTCAGTCAGTGCACGACTTCCAAAGAGCTAGCATCGCAAGAATCTTTGTCCTTCCACTTGTGCTCTAAGCAGCTCAAAGAACTTCAAAAAGGTAAATAATTTATTTCCCCTTTTTTTTTCATTTTCACAGTGATGAGTAGTTCTGATTGCGGGGAGACTCCTATAAATTTCAGAATCTCAGGACATTCAAGTGACATTTTTCAGAAGTTGAATCCTTGTTTCATATGCGTAAAAACAAAGGATTTGTGCAAAAAAATCGTTATTCATAGTTAATTCAACCCTCCGACGCCTAAAATTTGAAAATCGGTCCAGTGTACCCAATTTTCAAACAATGAGAGTTTTTGTTTCAAAATAATAAAAAAATGTGTAGAATAACAATTACAATCCACTTTTTGCAAATTCAACTCCAAAATAGTTTCACTGATTTGGCCTTCAATGAAAAATGACAATAGTTGCATAAAATATTATGAGAAATAATTTTCAATTAATTTTCAAAACATTTGTCGTATTATCTTATTTTGTTCCTTTGTTTTCTTCAAATAAATTAATTGATTATTGCATTAAACATTGAGTAAAGACTAATTAAGCTATTTTGAAGTGGAATTAGCAAATAGTGGATTGCTATTGATATTCTGCACATTTTACGGAAAATTGAAAAAAAACTCCCATTGTTCGATAATTGGGTACACTGGACTGATTTTTCAATTTCATGCGTCTGGGGGACAGATTAACAATGAATGATATTTCTTCTTTCCGCACTAATTCTTCGTTTCCATACCGCTGAAACAAGGGTTTAATTTATGAAAAATGTCACTTGTCTTAAATGAATGAACATTTCTTCAAACAATCCAGCCGATCGGCAATTACTTCAGGCGTACCATGGGGAACATATCTGAGTGATATCAAGCGCTGTTCCCTCAAAGTCTTCCTACCCTCAATTTTAACTCATGAATCTTCCCAGTTTTTACTAATGAATTCTCATTATTTTGCAGACGAGTCTAGCGGGATTCTTGCGAATTATAGCAATTATCAGTGGGATGATGAGGAAGATCTCGATGAGCTGTTTCTGTACTTTGAAGATGAAGAAGAAGCTAATGGAGATTTCCGCTCGTTCGTGCAGCCCAGCAAGGCAAAGAAAATGAAGATCCTGACTCCGGATCTTACTGCTGTGTTGGATCGAGCCAAAGTCAGCGACCGCATGGCTGCACGGATTCTAGCGTCTGCCCTCATGTCAGCTGGCGTCACTCTGGAAGATGTTCACCTAAGTCGCGAAACGGTCCGTAGGAACAGACGGACCCAACGTAAATCTCTGAGTGACGCCATAAAAGACGATATAAAAAATAACTCCCCCAGTTTCACGACCGTCCATTGGGATGGTAAACTACTACCAGCCACAGACAACAAATTCAACAAAGTCGACCGACTCCCCATTCTTGTATCGGGTATCGAAGGAGAGGAATTGTTAGGAGTGCCGAAGCTGGACCGAGGAAGTGGTGAAGAGCAGGCAAATGCCATCTATTTTTTTCCGATTTTTTAATTCAATTTTGCAGTAGCGCATGGCATTTCAAGTTTGACTAAAATATTTGACCTACTGGCAGTCAATGGTTATAAAACTTGGGTAAAGGTTAAATATCCTTGATTACGGTCCGGTGCTAGGTTATAAAAATGACAGGGGATGGTTCTTCGGATCTGTTCAGGTAGAGAATGCAGCGACTAGTATAGGTCCGTCACTGTTGCTCCCATAGCGAGGAGGTCGGAAATACATGCGTTTTCTGGGAAGCAATAGAAACCCAACTATACGACTGCCCTGTGCGAGACAGAGGCGCTCGCAGTTGTCCCTGTCACACAGAAGGATGTGCTCCATGAATATTGATAATAATAACACGATATCTATGAGTCGTGGAAAGATGAATCGGAAAAATTATTCTTCATTAGAACATTTAATGCTGCATGTCTCGTCAACTTTTCAGTAGTTCTCAATATATTTTGGCCGGTATAAAAATGATTATTTATTGTTCATTTGTTTCCTGAAGCCTAAAAATAAAAAATCAGTCCTGTGTACCTAATTTTTAAGCTATAGATTTTTTTTTCAATGTATAGAATAACAATTACATTCCACTTTTTGCTAATTTGATTCNATGAAGTCTGTGCCATGGTATTTGATACCACTTCCAGCAACACAGGCAGCGCAAATGGTGCCTGTGTTTTACTGGAGAAGTTATTGGGAAGAAATCTTCTATATCTTGCGTACCGGCATCATATTTTCGAGTTACTCCTCAAAGCTGCCGTTGAAATTTCGTTAGGGCCATCTTCTGGGCCAGAAATTCCCATTTTTAAGAGATTTCAAGGGCAGGGATTTCAAGGGATGGACATCGAAAAAAGTAAATTTTCACCAGGAGTGCGAGATACTGATGTCCAAGCCGCAGTTGAGGATGAGGCGAAAGATGCCCTTGCCTTCGCATATTCCCAATTAGCGGTAGGTGGTAAAGGATTTGACGGTATTTATTATGGCAAAATCATTTTCCTTTATCTTATTAAATTACGAAACTCAATCTCTTCTTCATTTATCACTCCATAGATCAACAACAACCGGAAGGACTACAAAGAGTTTCTGGAACTCGTCATCATATTCTTGGGCGGAAATCTTCCGGATGGTAATCGCTTTAGAGCTCTTGGCCCCATTCATCACGCGAGGTGGATGGCGAAAGCGATTTATTCGTTAAAAATTTTTCTGTTCAGACACCAATTTCGATTGACGTCCCATGAGACATCAGGTTTGAGGAAAATTTGTAGTTTTATTGTTCTTCTGTACCAGAAGAGCTGGTTCACATCTTCTAATGCAATTGAAGCTCCCAATAATGACTTGCAATTATTGAAAAAGTTGACTACGGATAATTCAGCATTGTCAGGAGTTTATGATGCTGTATTTGATAAATTTGCAAACCATCTCTGGTACTTATCAGAAGAACTCATCGCTTTTGCATTCTTCGACGACAATGTCAATATAGATATGAAAAGGAGAATGTGCGATGCTATCAAATCTCGCTCCCCATTTCAAGATGATCGGAAGAGGAGAAAATCAGGAGTTAAGGGTCGAAAATTCAACCAAGAGTTGAGTCTAGATCAATTTGTGATGCAAAACACAATTAAATTCTTCGAAATCTTGAATCTAGACCATACTTTTTTGGATATCGATCCAATGAAGTGGGGAGAAAGAGAAGATTATGGGAATGCTTTAAAAACTGTGAGATCTCTCCTAGTGACAAACGACGTAGCTGAGAGAAACGTATCTCTCGTGAGCGAATACAATGATTTGCTCACGAAAGATGAAAACTCTAAACAAGATGCAATGCTCGTGGTCAGAAAATTGCGGGCATTGACATCTGGCTGCACCAGGGAGGAATTACAGTTTTCAGTAGAGAACTACCTAAAAAACAGCGTAATGAAAAATTGATATTGACCTGAGCAATCTCGGTTCATGTCGATTTCAGTATACTTCAAGTTTTTGAACAATATCTCGAAATTGAAAGGAAATCACGTAATTTTCGTAAATATCTTTCTTTTTGACCTTGCTCCGCTCTACAAAAAAGGTTATTATAAAAACTTCAATAAAGCCAATAGATTCCGAGATTATTGTATGAAAACTCAACAGGATCCTAAAGACTTGGGCTTGGGCCGATTGACCACTTCGCTATTGAAATTTTTCTCCGAGATTTTCTTCTCAATTAACTATACATATTCGATACTCATTGAAAAGCTCATCAAAAGAGCCTCTGAACAGCGCTTAACATATTTAATTCCCATGATGATTCATTAGGTAACAAGAGTTCGAATAATTTGATTTTATTTGTGGGGAAATATCATCTATCTATTACAAGTGCTTTACAATTTCTAGTGCATTTTTGTTGTTATGTATAATTTTATGAATTTTTCACTATATAGAGGAGAATTTAAGTTAAATTGGAAGTATTTTTTTCGAATAATGAACGAATACCTTTAAATTTGATGCCTCTTGTTGCATTCCAATAGAATGCTATTTAAAACAAGCAGGGGTTCGAGCTTTTTGGCCGAAGCCATCTGACCGTTACTTTATGTGTTATAACTCCTTTTCTTTTTTTCATTTCTACCAATTCCATTGGTAGTAAGCTTCCGAATAGATCTGTAGTAATTCTATTAAAGAAAGAAAAAAATGAAAACTCCATACCCGCTCAGATTAGATATCAACAATGTCAGTGGAAATACCTGCCTCCTGATGAAAAAACAGACAAACGGAAATATCTCGAAAACTTTGTATGAACGGATATATATGTTTTGATTGATTCGGATGAAAGGCATCGAAACAAATATTTTGAGCAAAAAAAATTGAAATCGGCTGCGTAGTTTTTAAGCTATTACACATAAAAGGTTTTCAGAGAAAGTCGAATATTTCGGAAGCTACCCATGCGATTGAGCTTATTTTCAATAGGAAGGATTGTTATCATGAGAGGAAGATTCTCTCCAAATTTCAAGGTGATATCTCAATTTTTGTACAAGCTACAGTAATTACAAGGATTTTTATGAAAAAACAGAAAAACAGAAACATCTCGAAAACTTGGTATGAACGGGTATATGTGTTTTGATTGATTCGGATGAAAGGCATCGAAACAAATATTTTGAGCAAAAAAAATTGAAATCGGCTGCGTAGTTTTTAAGCTATTACACATAAAAGGTTTTCAGAGAAAGTCGAATATTTCGGAAGCTACCCATGCGATTGAGCTTATTTTCAATAGGAAGGATTGTTATCATGAGAGGAAGATTCTCTCCAAATTTCAAGGTGATATCTCAATTTTTGTACAAGCTACAGTAATTACAAGGATTTTTATGAAAAAACAGAAAAACAGAAACATCTCGAAAACTTGGTATGAACGGGTATATGTGTTTTGATTGATTCAGATAGAAGGCATCGAAACGAATATTTTGAAAACAAAATGGAAATCGGTTGACTAGCTTCGAAAATATTAGCGACAAACGATTTAAAAACGAATAGCTTTTTCTCAAAAACTATTTGATTAATCGGGCTGAACGTTTGCACAGAGTTAGTCCTTGTTAAAGCCTATAATCTGACAAAATTTCGGATTTTTTGGAATAAGTTTAGCCAAGTAATTACTCAATTTTCCAAAAATTGACCACCGAAAAGGTGGCGATGGACATTGTCACCGACAGACATGGTTGCCAAACTTCGTATTTTTACGTTTCACACCATTCTATATCATACCCAATCAAAATTAGAAAATGTGAAAACAGCACGATTACAATGGTTCCATTCGGAAGCAAAAAAAACCATTGGAAACTAATATTAATAGTATTAAATATCAACGATACATGAAAATTATATTAATGGCATGGTACTGTTTAGAATTAAGCTATTTCTTCTATTCAAATTTTGTTGAAATTGCTGTAAATTGATCGATTCAACCATGTAAATGTTGAAATAAAAAAATTTGTAGCTATAACATTTTTATGTAAGAAATAAAAACATATACAGTCAGCAGACGCGCGGTTTGAAAGGTCGGTCCCTTCCTTAAAAGGGTCAGTACCTCAGATACAATTTTTTTGCCTGGGTTCAATGCCAGTTTATACGACCGTTGTGGAAGCACCGGCTAAACTGGACACCTGTCCTTGGACGAAAATTTATCAAGTTTCTTTCGCATTTTACTCGGCATTGGATTTATTGTAATTTTTTTTTCCTTCCCAAACGATTGTCAAATAGTTTATTGATCATTCTATCAAATCTAGGCGAATAGTGGACGCTCCGTAGGGCTCGTAGAGGCGTCTGAAGATCTCTAAATCTCGCATAAATCCGGATTTTTATTTCAATAACAAATAGCTATTTTGCAGAGAAAATTTTTTTAATGTATTTCTTACCTCCCCTTCAGGAAGTCTACAAAAGGTGATAACGATAAATTGAGTAATTGAGTATTAAAAAATTATTATCATATTCTCTCTGTGAAAACGTGTAAAAGTGCATAGCAAATTGAACTGCTATGCGCCAGTACAAAAATAATTTTAAAAATTTGAGAAAATTCCTATGGGTTCATCATTATTTTCCTTACCATATTCAGAATAAAAAGAATCGAAATTCAATTTTTTCAACGTTTGAGCCATCCTAATGGGGAGTCCTCCTGTCCTTCGTTGGACACTGTCTGAGCCGGCTCATTTTTAATCATCAAATTAGTCAGTTAAATTACGTCAGAAAATTTTTGAACGAATCATGAATATTCAGGGTCAATTAAATTACATTTTGCTCAGAATTATTATTTTTTTAAACATAATGTTTTTAAATAAATAATTGAAATTGTTTAAACTTTCGGAAACCTTATTTTTTTTGCATGAAATCGATATCTGGTAAAATTCTGAATATGAATAAATTTGTTACGATTCCGAACAAATTATTGTTATGGTGAAAAATTGATTTTTTATGAATTATTTATAGAAAATGCTCGTAATTTTTAAAAATTGTGTTACGAACATGTGGGGATGTTCGTTAGGAACACCATTACGACCTGATGGAGAACAAACTCCCGTAGCATAATTAGGTGAATCGTGGATAAAAATTCGGGTGAGAGAGAGAGCTTTTTGTATTTCCCACTCCGGTGGAGATTTTTGGATTTTCGAGGTTTTCCCACTCCGATGTAGATTTTTAGATTTTTGAGGTTTTCCAACTTCGGTGCGGTGAATTTATTATATAAAGTTAGAGGACTATTGTATATTTTTTTTAATAATTGGGAAGAGTTCTGATTAATTATTTGAACCGTTCGATTGCTGCTTTTGAGGGCCCACAAAATTATCGCGAAGAAGGGCCGATATTTTAGAGTCATCCGTTAATTTTTATGGGGTGTACCCCACTGTTAATCTCACGAGAAATCGATTAGGTTTAATTGAAATATAAGCGCTCCATATTAAGTCGGATTTTACGGGAATCAATTGGGTACGTTTTGGAATTTCGGTGGAAGGTCGTGTGGAGCGAGTGCAGCCCTTGTTTCCAACGTATCGCGAGGCTGTTTCGAGGATTATGGGAGTTGAGAAAAATTTGATAAATTAAAAAGTTGTATTTTTGGATTTTAGTTGATTTTAAGCCAAGAGCCTTGAATAATCGTCTGAACGATCAGCTGTTCGGAAAGAAGTTGGAACGTTGAGAAATGATCCTAGTATTTTGTTTCGAGTTATTTCGCTTATTGTATTCAGGTTAGTTCCTTTATTAAAAATTTGATTAATTATGGGGTTTGATAGGCTAGCGCATGCAAATCTTCCCTCACTCTGGGTGGTTTCCTCCCCAGGTTCGCACCTCGGTGGGTGAAAATTCCCACCAATCAAATTTCCCCTCGATTGGTCGGAATTTATGACGGCAGCGTGTCGTGGCACTGACCCTCGAATTAGTTTTACGTTGACCACGTCTCTGACTAGTTGGACCACGTGCGAATCTGATATTGTGTCTGAGTGAAGTTTCCTTTTTGCGCCTTTGGGATTACGCGACGATGCAGTCTAAGAAGAAGAGGCCTGGCAAACCACGAAAAGTGAATTATCACAGGATATTTTAAGTTTAATTATCAATTTTCCGAGCCATTAGACGATGGCGTCGGTTTTTCCCCCGAGTTCGGGGCGTCCCTCGGGATAGCTTAATGCCACCCGCAGTGGATTTTCCCGATTACTTAGTAATCGAGGCTGTTATAAATACTTTCATTGATTTTTATTGCTTTTGAGGGGGCGATTCCCTGGAATTACTAATTTTTTTTTTTTGGGTTTATTTTTTTCGTTTATGGGGTGGGTTGAAGCTTGTCAGTCTTCAATCTTCATTTTCATTTCGATTTCGTTCATGGTTTTCAGCTTTGCTAAATAATCCCGAATTGCACGGAGATTGTCCGATTCTTTCTATCGGTTTTGCTAGCTGCGTATGTAACCCGCTCGCTTTCCGCTGTTTGAAACTGCCTCTGACTGTTGAATAGTCTAGAGCGGCAACTGATGATCCGGAAATTATGAATTTTCGAGAGAGACTCCTCAGAGCTTTCCCACATTGAGTGGCATTGGTTTTTTCGTTTTCACTCAGCCAATTTTGAGATTTGGCGAGTTTAGTTTAGGTGTTAAGTCAAATTTTTATAAAATTAAGATTCGAATTATTTTCGAAGAAAAAAGTACAAATTCATGTATTTTTATTGGAATTCGTATTATCCTTATGATTAATAAAAATCTTCATTTTCTTTATATTCTTGTTGTTTTTTTTTATGAAAATGTTGTAAAACTGTTGTTTTTGGAGTTCAATAGTGGAACATGTAAGGAAAATGTGTTTTCGATCATTTTTGGTTTTCTGACCTCCCGATAACCTCGTTTCTACCCGAAATCCACCCCTCTCTCCACAACCTAGAATACTGAGCGACCCGTGGACCGTGACCTTTCCCCAAAAATCTAGTTCGCTTCGTTTTTGGTTTGCGTTTAGGAATTTTCTGAGTGTTTGGACTCGAAATTCATGCACTTCCGGTTTGATAATTCCGGCTAAAAATTATCTGGCGCCCATTATTTATTTTATTTTGAGTTAATTTAGATATTGGGGCATAAGGGCGAAGGTAATACGCATTTTTAATCCCCATGGAAAAGTGTCACGTTACAATTGCAAATTTTTAATTATTCCATAAATCGTGCTCCAAAAATAAACTTTCAAAGCTTTTTTCAGATTTTTAAAATGTTTTCGAACGGTTCAAGATCGCAATTCAAATTCGGACCTGCAAAGTTTAAATAAGAAAATCATTGCAAAATGTCTGGAAACTTAGGGTCAAATGAAGCTCAAATGAATGCTCTGATGTTCGGTTACAAAAGTAGAAAAGCATTTCACTGGAGAAAAAAATAGCCAAAGTCCTGGGATATCCTTAAGTTGCAAATCTGCTAAAATTATTTGAAAAAAAATCTTATTTAATTTAATAAAATGAAATGAACCATTAATTATACATGATAAAAGGAAATGATGTGCAAAATAACCATGCGGAAGCATATTGCTAATTTATTAGCAAAAATAATTGTACTATATGCAATACAAGAGCAATTTCCCACTTATTTTCATATAAAAACTTTTTTTTCAATTTTAGTTACGAGCCACTAAGAATAATAGATAACAATTTAAACTCATAGAATTTGTCGGAATTTTTTTCAGCTTTTTGAAAAAAAAAGTTTTTTATGTACCTATGTATTTCGGCATGGAAAAATCAAACAGAAAGTTTCAAATGGTCATTTGGGGTCGTTCTCCAACCTTTTTTGAATTTTTTTTTTTTCGTTAGAAAGTTTAGTAAAATTCCTAACAAAAATATTTATATAATTTTGGTGCTCTCACAAACTTCGAGGTAAAATGCAGAGAAAAATAAAATTTTGTCTTCTTGTGTCACTTATTCAACAAATTTTTCTTGGTTTATGCGTAATGAAAATAATAAAATTTCCGGAAATAATTTTTCAATGAATATCTCTGGATATATATGGTAGATGGAAAAATTTTTCTGCTGTACAAAAGAGAGTTTAACAGAAAATTCTTTATTCCGTTTAGATTTTCAGATAATTTTGAAAAACTCATTTTGTGCGGGGTCAAAATTTTTTTTTCTGCATTGTCTCTCTCAGTTTGTGAAAGTACCAATCATCACAATATGCTTTTGTTAGAAAATTTTCTAAACTTTACGATGAAAAACATAAAAACACAAAAAAAGGATGAGGAACGACCCAAAATGACCATTTGAAACGTTCTTTTTGAGTTTTCCATGCCAAAATACATGAAAAACTATATTTATTTCGAAACGCTAAGAAAACGCTCTCTGCCAATTATTCAATTACAGAGCTACGGTTACGCTCAGTTTTGTTCTTTTCGACTATCCTTTTCTATAAAATTTTTTTTTTTAAAGAAAATTGTGAGGCAATTTTTTATACATAGAATTGGCTGATTGGTTTATGTAGGCGAACTTTTGAATCTGAAATCTATATAAATTTCATATCTTTCGTTGCAACAAATGACAAGTTTTTTTGATTGAAAGAATATTTCAGCTTTTTGAATAAAAATGATTTCAAAAAATAAATGGTAATGGGATTTTGAGAGCAGTGAATAATTTTTCTGACTTCCAGAGTTTTTTATTAGGTCATCCGACTTCTGGTGTTACCTTTCTCTTTCCAGCTGGCATGGTATTGCGCTGTGATGTTCGGATTTATTTCGAAATGGACCGTAAATCAATTAATAAAAATTCGCATGTGCGTTTTGCACAACGGAATCAATGCACTAAATTCCAAGGTATTTCTTCATAAAAAAAACCAAATTCGGCAAACCTCAAACAAAAGGCAATGGACGAATTTGCGCCGACACTTCCAATTACTCCGAAAGTCAACGGCCGAACGACCGATGAACCCAACACCTCAACCGACTCTTTCCAAATCAACAACGAACAATTGAACTCGTGGAATGTCTCACAACCACGAATTGGGAATCAAGAACACCCGAGACCACAAGTCGTCAGGTAACTCGCGAACAATTAAGATCTTCTTGGCGGAAAGAAGTCGGTCGGTCGGTCCGGGCACTTTAACGTGAAACAAAACTTGGCGCGGTGGAGTGACTTTCGAAGGATGTTGAGGTGTTTCCCGGGGTCGATTAATCTACCATTAGATAATTTCCAAACCAAAAAAAAAGGAGACTTTTCTTGTTGAGGCCAGCGAACTCCGTCGTTGCCAAGTTCAGAAAGAACAGCGCGACGAAATCAAATCAATTGAGCCCTCGAAAGAACTGCGAATACCTTCCAGATTTGCTTCGGGAAATAATATCGTAAACTAGTTGAACATTCATTGAGAACTCAGTGAACAATTCTTGTGTGAACTGATAGTGACTTCGGTGACTAATAAATGAACTGTGAACGCAAATTGAACTTATCAATTGTTTCACATATTGTAACGAACATGTGGGGATGTTCGTTAGAGACACCATTTTACCAAAAAAAAAACATCGACTCTCGCGACGAAGACTCACGAGGCGTGAGTACGTAGAGAGAGAGAAGGGGGGAGAGAGAGAGAGGGAGGGAGGGGAAAGAGAGAGAGATTTTTTTTTTGCAGGGGAAAAATGCATTGACGCACATGCTCGGGTTTGGAAATTCCCAGAGAGTAGTGCCCGACTCGGTCTGGTCTGGATGGTGGCGACCACGAGCTGCCAAGGTTGGTGAGACCTGGATTGGTTTAGCTCGGCGAATGTGCAACCAATGCGGACTAAAAACATACCCCTGACACCTGCCTCCTATTTCCCCGTGAAACCGCCGCTAGACATTACAGTACGGGGGGAGAGTTTAACCGTAGCTCTTCCTTTGGCCGATCGAAGCCAGCGCTTCTTCCATCACATTTCTTCCTCTTCCTCTTATTTCTGTTCCTTTCTTGCTCCGCCTTGCGTAGGTCTTTTAGGACTTCCGCTGCGAAGGCGCTGGTTGCCTCCCAGGCTGCCTCTGATGAAAGCATTGCTTCCGCCAGGTTTTCAGGCTGAACTCTCTCTCCGAGTGTAGTCTCGAGTGTACTGCGGGGCCCGTTGAAGCGCGGACACACGAAGAACACATGCTCCGCATCTTCGGAGACTCCAGTGCAGCTCAGCTGAACTCAGCGTTGTTGACCTTTTTCGCCGATAAAGACAACGTCGTTCCTCGGCAACTACTCCTATCGGTAGCATCCCGGCGACGGCACACACGGCATCTTCTGATACCGTGCGAAATGCGCTGGCAACTCTAAGGGCGCTCAATCGATAAACTGACGCCACCGTCTGTCGCGCATGCTGGATCAAGAGTACGTCAGCCCAAATGGAAATGCCATATGTGAGGACCGACGTGACAACTGATGACAGCAACGCTCTTCTCTTCTGCTTTGGCCCTCCAACGTTCGGCATAAGCCGTGAAAGGACAGTCCCAACTCCAGACGCCTTCGCGCCGACGTACTCCGCCTGCTGCTTGAAGCTGAGTCGAGCATCTATCAACACTCCCAGGTACCTTAGCGATGGTTGGGAGGTGATGTCGTGACTCCCGACATGCAGCGCGGTGGTTTCGATCTTTTGTCGGCTCGTGATAAGCACAGCCTCCGTTTTATGTTCTGCCAGCATCAGTCCCACTGAGTCCATCCATTGACGAATTCTGTCATATGCAATATCGAAAATATAATTGATCTCCTCCAGGCGTTTTGCAACGATTACCAAAGCTACATCATCCGCAAATGCGACAACTGTAGCCTCCTTGGGTAACGCTAACTTCAGAAGACCGTCGTACATAACGTTCCACAAGAGAGGGCCAAGCACCGAACCCTGGGGAACGCCACCAGTTACTCTGTACTCTTTTGGGCCAGCGTCTGTATCATATTCCAGGACTCTGTCTGTAAAGTAGCTTCGCACCATCCTCCGCAGATATCCTCGTACATTCAGCTTTGAGAGGGCCTCCATGATGTAGTCCCATCTGGCGGAGTTGAAGGCATTTTTGATGTCCAACTTTACCACCAAACAGTACTGCTTCGCGCCCCATTTCCACCTCGCGCCAAAGATTGCGTCCCGTGCAATGGAGACGACTAGGTTGATGGCATCAAGCGTGGAACGACCTCTACGAAAACCGTATTGGTTGTCAGCCAATTGTGGTTCGACCACTTCCTCGATCCTCTGGTGGAGTATGCGCTCCAGTAATTTTTCGGCTGTGTCCAGCATGCAAAGTGGACGATAGGACGAGGGTTCGTCAGGTGGCTTCTTGCCTTTCGGAAGGAGCACCAGTCTCTGTTGCTTCCACTTGGTTGGAAATATCCCCTCCTGAAGACACGCATTATAGACACTCAGGAAGGCTTCTGGCGCTGCGTTGATTACCATCTTCAGGGCGGCATTCGGGATGCCATCCATTCTTGGTGCCTTGGCATTCCCGAATCTGCCACAAGCTTCCAGCAGCTGCTCAAGTGTCACTGGTGGGATCGCCTCTGCATCGCACTTCTCAGTGAAGAAGTCGAGCTCCGGTTGTTGTGGGAACAGCACCGTTACGATTTTCTCCAAAAGCTCAGGGCACGTAGGCGACAGCATCGGCTGGCTTTTCAACCTCTTCATGACCACACCGTAGTGTCGCCCCCACTGGTCCACTTCGACTTCGTCAAGGAGCTCATTCCCCGCCTGTCTCTTACTTTCCTTGATCGCCTTATTGAGTGTCCGGCGTGCCTCCTTATACTTGATCTCCAGTTCTTTGCAGTTTGGCTTCTTCCAGCCTCATTGTGCTTGCCTCCTCGCTCGAATGCATGCCTTTCGTAGGGTGGCGATGGTGTTGTTCCACCAGTACACCGATGGATGGTTGCTTGTACTACGCTTCCGGGGCATAGTTGCATCGCAGGCTTCGGTGACTCTACGCATAACTTCCCCGCTTTCCCCGTGGCGTTATTTCCTCGGATCGGGCAATCATCGAATATTTCACGGAGTAAGTTGGAGTCAAGGGCGTTCGACTTCCATCCAACCGCGTTGGTCTTGTTGGCTGCAGATCCAGTTTTCTGAACGGCAGATACTTCCCAGGAAATCGTGTTGTGGTCACTACCGGTGTAGATATTCATCACCTCCCAGTTGCAGCTTCCCCTAGCGAGGCTGCTGCTTACGAAGGTGAGGTCTACGATTGAACTAGCCCCTCCTCTCTCGAAAGTTGGTTTTTCGCCACTATTCAGCAGTACCACGTCCAAGAAAGACATGGCCTCCAGTAGCGTTTGTCCCCTCGGGTTTGTCTTCTTGCTGCCCCAGTCGACTGCCCAAGCGTTGAAGTCCCCAGCGATTGCTATGGGGAAGTGCTGCTTCGTATCCTCGGGCAATCGATCCAGGAATTCTGTAAACTCATCGATGGATAGGCTAGGCGGAGCTTAGCAACTGTAGAAGTGAATCCCACCCAGCTTAGCTCTCACAAAGCCGCTCTTTAATGCCTAAAGGAGGTTAGGCGGTGTATGAGGTGAATTTGAGAGTGAATTTCTGTGGTTCCCGGTAGCTTAGTCGGTAAGAGTGCCCGGCGCGTATCTGGGAGACCCGGGTTCGATTCCCGGCTGGGTGAAGCGGAAATTTTTTCTCTCTAAATTCTAATTCTCTTAGAATTTTGTTTTTTTTTCTAAAAAAATTCAACGCCTGGAGTGCCTCCTTGTATGCTGAGCATCTACCGCTGCCAGCAATATGAGCACTGTTGTCCATGCGACCCTTTGCGACGCAGAGGACGCATTTGGCATCTTTCTCGTATTTTGCGACCAGATGACCATCCTCACCGCATTTGATACAGTTTTTGGAGCGGTCAACCAAGCTTTTGCACTTATTGGCAAGATGCCCGNATTTGGCATCTTTCTCGCATTTTGCGACCAGATGACCATCCTCACCGCATTTGATACAGTTTTTGGAGCGGTCAACCAAGCTTTTGCACTTATTGGCAAGATGCCCGAAGTCCCAGCACTTGAAGCACTTCAGGGGTCTCTCCACTCTTCTGACCCGGCAGTTTACCCACCCGATCTCAATTTTGCCGTATTCTCCGACAATTTTCTTCGTCGTCGCGACTGGCAGTCTCACCCAGGCCGTCTGGCTACCTCCGTATGCCTTCCGCAGTGACTTGATCGCATTTAGCGAAATTCCGCAACTTTCTCTGGCAGCCTTCCGCAAAGCTTCGAGGATTTCTTCCTTCGTTGCTGTCTCCTCGAGGTCCTTGATTTCGACATCTTCTTCCGGTGTCTTACTGAGGACCTGCGCATCATCTCCAAAGAGTTCAGTGATGGCGTTCTGCAGGCCTGGAGCTTTGTCGCTGTGCTCCTTCGAGAGGATGATCGACATGTCTCCCGTAGCCATCTTCCGGATCTTTTCCACGCACTGGTGGGACTCACGGGCTGTCGCGTCCCGCTTCATTCGCTTGAGGATATCAGAGTATGACCCTTTGTCCTTTGGGCGGATGATCAGCGCGTCAGGCCTTGCCGCACGCTTCCTCTGCCGCGGAAGCTGCTCTGTAGGCTTCTTCTTCCTCTTGTTCTTCTTCCCTTTGGCTTCCTGCCACTACGACGTCTTGGGAAGCTGGGTTCTCGATTCGGGCGGTGATGTTGCTACCTGCTCTTTCCGCTTCTTCGAAGACGGTGTCCTTCGCCGCCGTCTCAGAAAGAGTGCGGGTATGCGATGGCGTTGCAGATGTCCGTACTACGGCTGGTTTCGAGAGATGCTGAGGCCTTTTTTGCCTTAGCCTAGCCATCTCTGTCTCCTTCAGTCTTCTATAAGCGGTTGCAATAGCCGCTAACTTCGTCTTAATCTCCTTGTGGAGGTTTGGCTTAGGGTTGGCAAAATTATAGAGCTCGGTGATCAGCTGGTCAAGCCGGTCCCATGCCTGCGTCCTCTTCATCGCTGCACTTGCATCAAGTGCTACTTGTTGGGCATGCTGCCCGCTCATTTCTCTTTGATCTCCTTTCAGTTTTGTTTTGTGTTGGTCCTCTATTTTGTTCCCACGAGTACCTAGGGATGTAACAACAGTCCGCCCCCGCAGAGCCCCGGCTGCTGGGGGAAGGCCACTTAATACACCCGGGGTGGGACCTGGTGCCCCAGGGCCCACCGTTTGCGACGCCAACTATCCCTGACGCCTTCCAGAACTCGGCACGGTGAACACCTTGACAATTAGGGTGAGGCTGTTTAAGAGAGCCCACCCTGCACGCCGCGTTTGGAGTTGGGCTTCTTTTCCAAGATGCCCTGAAAAGGACACGCCTTGTCTCCAACTGCTTCTTAGTTTGGGTACTTCCCTTAAGCCCCTCCAACGTCGTCAAGGTCCTGCAGTTCCTAGGAGGGGAGAGAGACAGAGAGACAGAGAGGGAGAGAGAGAGAGAGAGTCGTTATCTTTTCGCCGCGATAAATGGCATCCATTGAGTTTTTGATTCCCTACATTTCTAGAATAATATTCATTAATTAAATTCATAAAATAAACCAGATTGTTTGCAGATATTTTTGCCAGGTTCACTTTTGTTGAGTTAGAGTTGGCTATTTTTGAGATTTTTCTACAATTCGGTCAAGGATCAGAACATCACCGCAGAACATTTTAGCCAAAATAATGTGCTACCCAGCGTTTCCTGTAACACTTTTTTGGTTTGCCGATAGAGTGGGTAAATAGTTCGAGGTGAAATGCTTGCGCTCCCTTGCACGAGAGTATTATGGCTTTCAATTGGACGACCGTGGAGACCATCACCCGGTTGTCAAAACGGATCGCCATTGGGTTTTTAGTTTTAGTTTTAGTTTGCGTTTTCGTTAGTAAAGGCCTCATTCCTCCCCGGAGAGTGCCCTCTGTAGATAAGCTACCTTATTTCGGTCGTAGAATAAGCGAAGAGCCGCTCAAAGATTTCAGTTTAGTTTCGAGTTCGAATAATTACAGTTTTCTTCAGTTAAAATAATTTAAACCAATATTTCGCTAAAATTTCAATTCAAATATTTAATTATTTCGCGCACAATTACTCCAGGAATCGATTATTCGCATCTCCGCCCCTCGAGTCAGTACCGTACGGGGCTAGTCTCCATCAAACTCCTCACCACTACGCAACAGGCCCGAACGGCGGCACGCAGGAGTCCCCATTACAGTATCCACCCGGACTACCACGTGTGAGGTATCTCTCAACGTAGGTCTCTTAAAAAGTTCATTTCTGAAATAATTATCGCGGTCAATTAGCCAAAATACCGTCTATATCGACGCTCCAGACCATGGTAAGCACTAGTGTACTTATTTAGAAGTGGTTTCAAGTGATTTAGTACGGTTTTTCGGGAGATAAACATGCGGCACGGGAAATGGCGTCGCTATCTTACAACATGACGCCAACACCTAAGTTCATGGTTTAAAGGGCAGGAAACCCTCCAGACGAACCCAATGCTACCTTTCAGCTACCTGGAGTTTATCAAGGAGAATTTGTGCTACCTAAAATAATTAAGTTTAATGAAAATTTAATCATTTTATGCGTCTCGCTCAGGCGATTGATATTCAATGCTATCTCTTGCATTTCTACCTTTCGCTTTCTCTCTTGTATCTTGCTTATTTTTGCATAATTCCGTGATGGTACCTATTTTTCGTGATTTTCTCCAACTCACTAGGGTTTGGAGAGAAAAATATGCTATCTAAAATACGTTTTGGCTACCTTTCACGCTTTTTACAATAACTTTACCGTTCGCGTTTGTGGAATTCCGGTTGGGCATGGGGATGCAATCTTTCTGTTACCTTAAAATTTTAATGGTTGGAATCCACAATACGAAAATTTATTCAGCTCTCTATTGGTACATCAATTAGATTTCTACGCGTTAATTGATTATTTGTTGTCGAACGCTACCTATTTCGGTGGAGAAAAACCTTTGTTTCCGGTTACGAAATGCTCCCTTCCGGTAAATCAGCCACGTGGCTGATTCAAGCTCCCTAGCTCATTCTGCCATCTTTTCGGTGGATAATATCCCCAATTTTAATACGTTACACATGGCGAACCCTCGGGAAATAATTATAAATCCTCACTAAAATCTAGGATTCGAACAACTGTCATCCGAAAATAGGGAAACGCCTACATTTCCCCTAGCTCTCTCGATTTCCCGTAGCTACCTAGTTCGTTTTTCTCTCGCACGCGTCCTCTCTCGCTCGCATGCTTCCTCCACGCGTCCTCTCCCTCTCGGATTCGTGTCCACCTCGTGGATACTATTTTTGCTTCTGCCGCTCAGCTTTGAGCTCGGATCGCTTTCTTTTTCCTATTTAAGATTACAGTTCATATATTTTCGAGTCTTCCAGATTTTAATGGATCATTGTAGAGTAGTTGGAATTATTTCGCATCACCTTCATGTAATTTTGTATTTACAAGAATTTACGATTTTGTATTCATTTTGGCAATAGCGGAACACTTCAGTACAATTGTTTTATTATTGAATATCGACATTATCTATCCCGTTTAGAGTTTAAGACATGGGTTTATTGGTTTCTCGATCGATGATTTGCTTTGTTAATTGAAGTTCTCATCTACGAATCCACCCCTCTCTTCACGACCCGCACACTGAGCAACCGAGTAAATCCCGTATCCTCGTAATCCACCTTTCTGCATATCGTTTGCGTTACGTTTCTTGTCGTTATTGGACAATAGTCCGTTGGGAGCAATCAGTAATTAGTTTTAAGAAAATACGGTTCCGTTTGCGGTTCGTCGATTCCGCGTTGCTGAAAATTGGGTGACGCCCTACCCCCATGGAAAAATATATATGTGAAAAATATATAATTCCTATATATTTGATATATATCAATATATGACAAATACATGTCAGGATATACGGCATATATACATATTAAATACATTTATGCAGACTTTGATATATATATATATATATATATATATATATATATATTGCAAAAAGATTTTCTCGTTACGGTAAACTGTTTTACCAACACGAAAACCCATGAGTTAAAAATGGTTAGAGTGAGGGACAGAGAGAGAGAGCGACATCTAACGCCAGCTGAAGAAGCTGAGCGAGAGATGAGAGTGACATCGAACGGCGGTTCGAGTGAACTGCGCGTGAGGTGAACAGACGTCGCCTTATCTAGAAACTCGCCCAGCTGTGTTTGGGGGAAACGGGCCAACGTACTGGCGTTCGAACTGGGCGATTCTAGAGGCGCTATCGACTTAGACTAGGGACCAACGGCTAGGTGAGAGGACTAGCGCCCCCTCGATTGCCGTCGAGCTGATTGGTGGTGGTGGGGTAACGGATGACCCACCGCCGCTGAGATGTTTAGACTAGGGGGAGAAGGCCCTAGTAGATTTCGAGACAGTCGGTGACAGGCACTGGAGTCGAGCGGATGTAAATCGTCCGGTCCTCGACGACGGTTGGAAGTGGCATTAGTCCATTATGGATTCTGGGGGTCCGTTGTGAGGACAAGGTCCGGAACAGCGAGAGAATGGGACGCTTCGGCGTCCCAAACAGAAGGATCGGATTACTTTGAGGACGTGGAGTGTTTTAATTCCATGTTCTCAGGGATCCATCACTTCGGACGAAAGAAGTGGTGTTGGNTCCCGATTTTGATCCACGGTTTTAATTCGCGCTTTGGTGGGATTAATTAATTCGCAGTTTTAATTCGCGGTTAGAATTCGCGGTTTTAATTCGCGGTTTTAATTCGCACTTTAATTCGCGGTTTTAATTCGCGATTTT
>NW_021680832.1:106133-107421 GCF_001412515.2 Diachasma alloeum | reverse complement strand
TTTTTTTTGTACCTGGAAGAGAGAAAGTGTGACATTCCTCAAATTCCTGAGATAAGAAGAATGTCATCATCGCAAGGGTTAAGTGCAAAAGGTCATAAATCATTTTCTTTTATACCTGAAAAGAGAAAGTGTGATATTCCTGAGATAAGAAGAAAGAGTCATGACAGCAGAGATTAACGGTAATTCCATGAAATGTTCAGATGACATGCAAGGTTGAGAAAAACTGTCACTTTTTTAAAGCAACCCCCTCTCCTGATTCTATTGAGAAAACTATGAAGAAGTGGGGGGAAGAATTACATAACACGCCAAGTTCAAGGGCACAGCATCAGTATTTTTCACCCTCCTCATGAAGAAGTACTTCATCCGACGACAGCAAGCTTTGAACAAAACTCGTGAGTTGAAACATAGACTTGAGCGTCTGCTGAAAGATATCGACCAATTGAAGAGAATCATTCAATTGAACAGTGACATTGAAGTGTTGTGCTCAGATCTCCAGAAGACNCATCACAGCCGTTCAGAAGGCAAAAACAAAATTCGGGGAAAGTGTGATTTTCTATTTGGATGGGGAGCATGCAGTCTTTACGACAAAAAGAGCAGCCAATTATTTCAATACTGAACCGGAGGAATGGGAAAATTTCCAGATGCTTGTTTCGGAGCGTAAAATAGAGCTGAAATTCTTGGGTGGACCATACAACGATTTCATTCTAGGCCAGTTCTTAAAACCAACTAAGGAGGAGTAGAACGCTTTTTAGAGGACAAAGGAAAAAACAATATTTTAATTTTATTTCTTTATTGACTGAAATTTTTCAAAATTACAATGTATTAGTTTCTACGAAAATACATAAATATTATTTTAAAAAAACAGTTCTTTTTTAATGTTAAAATTCATGATATTCATCACAATCCCTTATCATCGGAGTCGGCCCATCAAACGTATCTCCTTCAGTAGTTTTATAATGCTCTGAACATCTTCTGCATCTTTTGATGTACCAATCATTTTTCATCATATCAGTCAACTTGCCCCAAGCCTGCTCAACATCGGATGCGGCGATTGAGCTTATGAATGAATGCGGGAGATATGCAATATCCTCACGATCCATTAAACTTAAATTTTTCAATTCATAATAAATGTCCAGGGATCGACCAACCGATCGTACAGTCTTTGTTCTCATCATCATCCAGTTTTTGAGTAGTTGCACATTTTTTACAGCACATGATCTTCCAAAATACTTATCCTTTCGATCATTAGGGGTTTAGTGCGAACGGTATCGATTGGAGATAGATGAAC
>NW_021680832.1:100189-101395 GCF_001412515.2 Diachasma alloeum | reverse complement strand
CTTATGATATTTATGGTAGATAGTGGCGTTGTCCACGGAATGAAGGCTAATAGGCCAAGACAAACCACTCCCAATCCTATTGACATTAAAGCAAATAGCATTCCATGAGACTTATGGTCCTGCGCGTGACCATCACATTCATGTAAAATTTCTTCAAGTTGTACATAATATTTGGGCAGATAATGGAAACATTTTCTTTTATATATTAACGTTGTCACATTAAGATTCCATGCAAAAATTTCTTCATCAGGTTCTTTCACATTTTTTTGAAATCCTAGCATTTTTATCGATGATGTTGATGCTTGACATCTCTCATTCAATTGAAGTATTCCTACTCCTGAGACATTTATGGCGTTAATCCACTGTCCCTCACACCAAATATTCACTTTTTCGTTTTGGGGTACTGAATATAGCCATCCTTTTTGGTTTTGTTTCCAATGAGAATTATAAGTTGAGCTGACCTTAATGGGACAATTAACAAAAGGTGATGCTAATGAGTTATCTTTTCCGAAAATTGTCGCCTCACAAATTGGATGGGTGTTGATATTATAAAGTGGATACTTAGGTTCACAAATAAAGTGATAATCGTCGGTAGNTATTTGACGGCGGATATGTGGAAGGATTTTAATGCAGCGAAAAATTGTTACATCTGTGGGGGTATTTTTACAGATAATGCAGTGAAGCACCGAGATCACTGTCATTTCACGGGAAAATATCGGGGTGCTGCGCATCAAAGCTCTAATTTAAACTACAAGGAGTTATGTACAATTCCCGTAGTTTTCCACAACTTATCTGGTTATGATTCCCACTTTTTTATTAAGGCTTTAGCCAAACAATTTGAAGGTTCAATGAAATTACTCCCCATTAATAAGGAAAAATATATTTCGTTCACAAAATNCTCCTCTAAACTTTCAGTCCAATCTCGTATTTTATGTAACATTCGTTGATATCCAGCATTGTTAAAAGTTCCATTTTTCATTAGTTCCTCAATTAATCGAACCTCGATCTCAACATTCCGAAGGCTTATTGTACTCGNTTTTCATTCACAATTAAATGATGCTGACATATCTGACGAGGACTACAGTCATGCTTACAACATCTGGAGGAATTTTGACATCAAAACTCTGGGTGAATATTCCGACTTACATCTGAAGACGAAGAGAAAGTTGTTTTCAAGCATATAATTTAGACTCTCTTCACTATTAT
>NW_021680832.1:98763-100056 GCF_001412515.2 Diachasma alloeum | reverse complement strand
TGCCACTCGCCTGTGGTGAAGCGCACATCCCCTACGGATTCGTAGTATAGTTCACTTTGACTGGAAATCTCAGTATTGAGAAAATTTTCACCCCGGCAGGAGGATGTCACGAGGACTAGTAGCACGATGATTTTCACAATCATGTTGTTGAGTTGAAAACACCAACTAAACTAATGAGGATGAGAATAGGTTGACTATTTAAATAGTTTTTCCCCCTCTCCATCTTTTTTATTCAGCAGCATCAATCCAGCTATTGTGAGTGTTATCAAAACCTAACCATTTAACAAAAAGCCTATTTCCAGATTTTTTCAATAATTTTTCTACAAGATACACATCAGAATGTTTTGTTTTCAGTAATTCTTCTTCATAAAAACTTCCACTGATCAATTCATTTTTATAATCTTTCAATTTGTATGTCACTGGATTTGTATTATTAACTTCTCGGACAGTAAAAATTTCTGTTGTCCAATTGGGGGTATAGCCTTTCTCAAAAACATGTTTGATCTTGCTTATACGAACTTTATCACCCACATGAAACTTTGGTTGCTTTCGATTCACTCGAAAGTCGGCGTAAAGGATACGTAATTTTTTTGCATTTTTTATCGTTACATCGACAGGTTTCATACGAATGGTCCGATGTTTTCTATGATTATACTCATGCATGAGATTTGGTAACATATCAATCCACTTATAATTTCCTCGCAAACTAAACTGTAGCCACATTTTACTTTTTAATGTTCGATTGAATCTTTCACATATGGACGCCTTTAAATTACTAAAGGTAGAGTATAAATTAATATTATATTTCTTCATCAATGCTTGAAACTCAGAATTGTAGAATTCTTTTCCACCATCAACGTGTAAATGTTTGGGTACACGCCCTCGTTGGAAAATGGAACTCATAGCTCTCGTGACATCTTGCGCGTTTTTCCTCTTTATCGGCTCCGCCCATGCAAACTTTGAAAAATTGTCTATTACAGTGAGCAAAAATCTATTTCCATTATTGCTTTTTGCGTAAGCCGTCATGTCGACTAAATCGGCCTGCCACGTCTCATCCAAATCACGAATATTCACTCGCCGTCGAGGATAATTTATTCGTGCTAGGCGATGCAATTCTGTCACAATATCCAATTTACTTTGTGACATTTTTAGGCTCACTTGGTATTTTTTCCACCGTTGTCATTAATCTGCCAATTCGCCTATTAATATCTGCGAATTTTCGTTTCGTTTCTATTTGCAATTCTGTGATTCTTATGTTCAAAGTCTCCAATGTTACGGCATCGTGTAGGTCCA
>NW_021680832.1:79985-96591 GCF_001412515.2 Diachasma alloeum | reverse complement strand
AATTTCAATAAATTATGTTTCCGTTGAATTGCTTTCCTCGCGGAAGAAATCTGACGTAAAATTTCTTGTTGTTTAAACATATCATCCTTGCGTGGAGGCATATTGACTCACTGGGATCTGACCCACAACTGTTTATATTTTACTCCCTCTATCATTATTTTTCTGAACAAAACAGTCGAAATTCTTCCTATATCTACCCTCATTAACATCACTATCTTTATCGATAACTAAAAACGAATAATTATTCTTCCAACATGTAGAGCATAATTGTTTAAATTTATCAAATGACATATCTGTATTCACATGATCATTATAAACATGCCTTAAATTCATTTCGTCCTGTTTGAATAGTACCAAGAAATTAACGTTATCGCGCACTAAATGCTTCGGGATACGAGCATACGATTGACATAAATAAAAACTATCAACTTTTTTATGTCGTCCCATACAAAAATATGCCTTAATGTTGTTTTGTTTCTCGCAAGCCACATCATCAAAAATGAACAGAGAATTCTCATTCGCGTTATCCACCGCCACTACCTCTTCATTATCTGAGAATGGATAATAGTTGAAGTCATTCAGAATNGTGAATTCTCATTCGCCTTATCCACCGCCACCACCTCTTCATTATCTGAGAATGGAAAATAATTCAAGTCATTCAGAGGTTCCAGTAAATTTTGTAAAAATTGATATTTCGGTTGATTGAGAGACTTTGAATATACATAAATATTCGAAAATCTCAAGCCATTAGGATGAATTATAAGACTCAGCAAAGCATTAGTTTTTCCACAATTTGATGGCCCACAGAAAACTGCACGGATACTATTTGGTAACAATGAACCATGACGTTTTAGTTGATTGATATCTTTCACCGTCACTGAATCAAAGTTAATAACTGGTGAACTGTNCGTTTTGGTTGATTAATATCTTTCACAGTCACTGAATCAAAGTTAATGACTGGTAAACTGCTGGGATGTGTACTGAACTCCATCTTTATGTCAACTGAAGAGAAAACCTATAAATTGAGGGTTTTATAGCAAAATCGCTCAGTTCCATTACAGACATGATTGTGCACAGTACTCGCAAGAAGGGTAAAGGTTTAATGAATAAAATAATTAACAAACTCCCCGTCGAATTGCATCTGCCAGGTTATCAGTATTGTGGGCCAGGTACCAAGTTAGGGAAAAGATTAGCTCGTGGAGATCCTGGGATCAATCCTCTCGACTCAGCCTGTAAGGTTCATGACATTGCATATTCGAAAAATCGTGAAAACATTGCAGTGCGATACGAGGCTGATCAGGTGCTTGCAGAAAAAGCTTGGCGACGTGTTTCAGCCCCAGACGCTACTCTAGGAGAAAAAGCGGCAGCTTTATTTGTAACAAACGTGATGAAGGCCAAAACGAAATTAGGTATGGGTGTAAGAAAATCAGGTTCGAGAGTGAGCAAATCAAGTTTAGGCGTGAGAAAATCAAGTTCGAAAGTGAAGAAATCAAGTTTAAGTGTGAGGAAATCAAGTTTGGGGGTGAAGAAATCAGGCACGGGTGTAAAGAAATCAGGTTTAGGGGTGAAGAGGAGGAGGGGAAAGTCCAAGAAAAAGGTTACATTTGGGGCGATCCTTCGAGCTGCTAAAAAGTCGATTAAATTAAATAATGGCTCAGCTGATGCTATCAAAACGGCTCTTAGTGGTGCTAAAGTAGCCGTAAAGCAGAATGGAGGGAGAGGTCGGGTTAGTATTCCCCGAGTGATACCTGTCCCTTCGAGAGTTGGGGGAATTTTGCCTTTTCTCGTACCGCTATTTGCAGGTCTAAGCGCCACGGGGGCTTTAGCTGGTGGGGCAGCCGGAATTGCTAAAGCTGTAAATAGTGCCAAAGATGCCAAACAGCAACTCGCAGAGAATAAGAGACATAATANGCCTTTTCTCGTACCGCTATTTGCAGGTCTAAGCGCCACGGGGGCTTTAGCTGGTGGGGCAGCCGGAATTGCTAAAGCTGTAAATAGTGCCAAAGATGTCAAACAACAACTCGCAGAGAATAAGAGGCATAATGAAACAATGGAGGCTATCGCGCTCGGTCGAGGCTTACATCTCAAACCCTATAAGAAAGGCATGGGCTTATACCTGAAGCCAAAAAACTATTAATGAAGCTACCACGCAGGGCACTAACAGACGGAGATCTCAAAAAATATGCACAACTCATGAAAATTCTGCATTTTCGCGGTGTTTTCATGCGTAATGGATTACCGAAAAATGGACCATTGAAAAATGAATCAGCCATTATTAATTTGGATGATAAAGAAGGTCCTGGGACTCATTGGGTTGCATATAGAAAAATAGGGAATGATGTTACCTATTTCGATAGTTTTGGGAACCTACAACCTCCAACAGAACTTTTCAATTACCTTGGAGTTGGTAGCATAAAATATGATCACGAGCGGTTTCAGGACTGGAATACATATAATTGTGGACATTTATGTTTAGCCTTTCTCATTGGACGCTTATATAAGGAGGAGTATTGATGATTTTTCTATCAGTTGATATCGAGAAATCATGAGCGATTCATTAACGTTGACAGTCTCAGGGACATCGTCAGTATTGGAAGTACAATATTTTCCACCAATTGAACTTTCTCCTGAGAAAAATTATGTTCTTGGTCTAGTGGAATTTCTAACTTTCAATTCTATACCAAATGTTGATACCAGCAATAACAAATTACATATAGGGAATACAGTTATTACTATCCCCACGGGGAGTTATGAAATAGATGATATTGCGAAATTTATGATAAAAAGTGTGGAAAAAAGTGATATTACTATAAATGTCAAAAGCAATAATAATACTTTACGAAGTGAAATAATTTGTAATAAGAATTTGGACTTGCGACCTACTGATTCGATAGGTCGACTTCTCGGCTTCACTCCTAGAATTTTGGAAGCTAATAAAACTCATGAATCTGATCAACCTGTAGCTATTCTTAAAGTGAATGCCATATNCACTCCTAGAATTTTGGAAGCTAATAAAACTCATGAATCTGATCAACCTGTAACCATTCTTAAAGTGAATGCCATACGAGTCGAATGTAATATCACTACAGGTGCATACAACAATAGTGATAAAGTTCATACAATACATGAATTTTTTCCAGTTGTGCCCCCAGGTTATAAAATTATAGAAGTGCCATCACAAGTGATTTATTTACCAGTTTCTGTAAGAACAATAACTGAACTACAGCTACGAATTGTTGATCAAAACGGTGGTTTGGTGAATTTCAGGGGTGAGACAATCACTATCAGGCTACATATCAAGTCTGTTACATAGTCATGGGCATTGTATACAATCGAAAGATTGGCTATTCCTATAAAAATAATCAGTCGTGTCCCTCTTCAATCAGTTCGCGTGTTGGCTTCAAGGTGTTAACACCTCAGAACGTCAAATTTCTCCAGAGTCTCGGCCTCGTCGTNCTTGGGGCAAGTTGACTGATATGATGAAAAATGATTGGTACATCAAAAGATGCAGAAGATGTTCAGAGCATTATAAAACTACTGAAGGAGATACGTTTGATGGGCCGACTCCGATGTTAAGGGAGTGTGATGAATGTCATGAATTTTAAAATTAAAAAAGCACTGTTGCATAATATTTATTTATGTATTCTCTTAGAAACTAATACATTGTAATTTTGAAAAATTTCATCAATAAAAAAATTGAATAATAATATTGTTTTTTTCCTTTATCCTTCAAAAAGCTTCCTACGCCTCCTCAGTTGGTTTCAAGAACTGGCCTAGAATGAAATCGTTGTATGGACCACCCAAGAACTTCAGCTCCACTTTACCCTCCGAAACAAGTATCTGGAAATTTTCCCATTCCTCCGGTTCAGTATTGAAATAATTGGCTGCTCTTTTTGTCGCGAAGACTGCATGCTCTCCATCCAAATGGAAAATCACACTTTCCCCGAATTTCGTTTTTGCCTTCTGAACGGCTGTGATGGCATAGATTTTTTCTGGCTCCAACTCTGCCATTTTCTTCAGAGGAAGATTCCCCCCTCTTCGAGACACTGTTGAATTTTTCAAAGTTCATGCTTCTGGTTTTACGATGTTGGTCTTCTGGAGATCTGAGCACAACACTTCAATGTCACTGTTCAATTGAATGATTCTCTTCAATTGGTCGATATCTTTCAGCAGACGCTCAAGTCTATGTTTCAACTCACGAGTTTTGTTCAAAGCTTGCTGTCGTCGGATGAAGTACTTCTTCATGAGGAGGGTGAAAAATACTGATGCTGTGCCCTTGAGCTTGGCGTGTTATATAATTCTTTCGCCCACTTCTTCATAGTTTTCTCAATAGAATCAGGAGAGGGGGTTGCTTTAAAAAAGTGACAGTTTTTCTCAACCTTGCATGTCATCTGAACATTTCCTGGAATTACCGTTAATCTCTGCTGTGATGACTCATTCTTCTTATCTCAGGAATGTCACACTTTCTCTTCCAGGTACAAAAAAAAATGATTTATGACCTTTTGCACTTAACCTTTGGGATGATGACATTCTTCTTATCTCAGGAATTTGAGGAATGTCACACTTTCTCTCTTCCAGGTACAAAAAAAAAAAATTTATGACCTTTTGCACTTAACTCTTGCTGTGATGACTCATTCTTTTTATCTCAGGAATGTCACACTTTCTCTTTTCAGGTATAAAAAAATGATTTATGACCTTTTGCACTTAACCCTTGCGATGATGACTCATTCTTCTTATCTCAGGTACAATCTCTAAAATGTTAAAAGGTTTAGGAGTCGCGACTTAAACCGCGAATTAAAACCGCGGATTAAAAGCGCGAATTAAAACCGTGAATCAAAACCACGAATTAAAACCGCGAATTAAAACCGCGAATTAAAGCGCGAATTAAAATCGCGAATTAAAACCGCGAATGCTAACCGCGAATTAATTAATCCCACCAAAGCGCGAGTTAAAACCGTGGATCAAAATCGGGACTGGAAACCGCGAATTAAAATCGGGGCTGAAGACCGTGAATTAAAGCCGTGACTTGATTAATCCCACCACCCACTCGCGGGGTCTTCTCCCATACTTCTTGCACCCAGAATCGACGAAATGTAAAATTCGCGAATTAAAACCGCGAATTAAAACCGCGAATTAATTAATCCCACCAAAGCGCGAGTTAAAACCGTGGATCAAAATCGGGACTGGAAACCGCGAATTAAAATCGGGGCTGAAGACCGTGAATTAAAGCCGTGACTTGATTAATCCCACCACCCACTCGCGGGGTCTTCTCCCATACTTCTTGCACCCAGAATCGACGAAATGTAAAATTCGCGAATTAAAACCGCGAATTAAAACCGCGAATCAAAACCGCGAATTAAAGCGCGAATTAATTAATCCCACCCCACCACCCACTCGCGAGGCCGTCTTCCACAAGTCTCCAGCGCTCGCCCCAGAAACGTTGATCCAGAACCGGCTCTATACATCTACTCACAGGTGGGTGAGAACGAGTCTCCGGATACCTGTGTCGCATGTGCCTCTCAGTGTTCGGCGCTCCGAGGAGTGAGAAGGATTCGTAAGTGGTGGTCGACTTCTCCAGGGTTGAGCCACTCTGGAGAGGAAAGGACTACGTCAGAGGAATGGAAACATCCTCGACGAAAGATACATGAGAGAATAGCTCCTGGAAGATACGCTTAATCGCAGTCTCTCGGCTGAAAGGACGAGGAGCGATCGAGTGAAATACTCCTAGTATGATGAACCTCGCCCACTCTACCGTTTTACGCTGATGCTGGCTCGGCATTGTTAGCCCCGCCACGAAAAGTCCTCAAGGTAGACTAGTTATCCTCTGAGGCCGGTTTACCGTTGGATTTTCCGTGAAAATCCAGCTGGCGCCCGACTTAATTGAACGATAGAGGAGATGCCCAAAATAGTTCGGGATATTTGCTGGTGGAGCACCGGCAAAAATCTTTTACAAAATGGCGCCCAACGTGGGGCCATGCCAAAATGGAGTACGAGAACCTCAGAAATGAGGAGAAGAAATCATCCTAGCGGTGATCCGGGGGAAAATTTCACTTTTCCCCCCGAAAGAAAAATAATTATCCCCGGGATAAACCGGAGAAAAATTAATCAACAATTTTTCCAAGAGTGACGGATTTTTCCTTTCGTGCAAACCAAAGGAATCCGGAAGTGCGAAATTTCATGGCGAGGAGAGGTTCTCCGAAACTCATGACCTCGTTCTCTCATTCACCCGGGGAGGATGATCGTGAGGTAACGAGATAATTCTCCTCCGCTGAAAAGGGAAAGCATCGATTTTCCCCTCCAAGGGAGCCTTTTCCGTTGCGCCGAACGCTGTTCTCCTCATTCACCCGGAGGAGGAATGGCCTAGGAGCCGGAAAGGGGCTTTTCCTGTTGGAAAATATCGAAAGAAACGGGGAAAACAGAAAATAATTAACCGAAACTGAATTATCGCTCGGTTGGTACAACAGTCACTCCTCCGGGAGTAACGTTACCGACCGACGGTGTTCAGAAGTACAGATTCCGCCGGCTAGGGCGCGCCACTTGACGGGCCGAGTCAAGGGGCGAAAGTTTAAATACCTGTGACTGACAGGTCATCTGAGGTATTTAAAAGAGTGCACCCATATGCAAATATTGGTCGAATGTCACCAGGGGGGACCACCTGTTGCGATCGATTTAATCGAGATGCGCCCTTAATCCCCCACCCCCGAATTTTCACGAATTCCGGGAGCTGACCACGAGGCAAGCTCTTTTCCGTTTCAACCGTCACACTGTGCGGAGGAAATTTTCGAGGTGCTCTTCGTGAGTTTAAATCAGTGCACGTGGCAGCTGAGAAGTATGGCGAAGGATAAGATCCTCGAACAGTTGGTGGAGAAGCTCGTGTCGACGGCCGAGGAAGCCCTGAACGGTAGGTGCAATCCCCAGGGGTTGAAAGACACCCTCGACGAGGTACGACCTGTCGAGGGAGATAAAGGTATCGAATCCGAATCGCTGCAAGGCGACGCGGATTTGATCATACCCGAATTACTGGAGTTACACATTCCAGATCGGGAGCTGACGGCGGCAGAGCTGGAGGATCTCCAGGAAATTATGGGGACGGATCCGGGAGAGCCGATGGAAGTGGCTTTGTAGGAGGAGGTGACCACAACGGTGCTCACTTCAACTCCTCCGACGGGGGCCACTCCAGAGGAAGCGAGAGAGACGGAGGAGTCCTCTCGAGGAGAAACACCCGTGCCGGAGAGAGGTGAAGGGGCGGAGGAGTCGTTTCCCCCCGAGGAAGCCAACGCCACCCTGGCGAGGGCAATAGCTGAGGCGCTCGTGAAGAGCCCTCAGCTCCTCGCCAAGATGGCCGAGCAGATCTTGCCGATGGTTAACCTGGGACCTTCGACGTCGTCGGACACCCCGACACCGCCGAGGGCCCAGGCAGACCAGAAAGCAGGAAAGAAAAGGGGAAAGGGGCTCCAATGCCCCGTCGACCCGGACTCCGCGAGGAAGGAGAGGGTGATCCGCCTCCAGGTGCTACAGCACGGTGGCGAGGGACCAGCGGGAGTTTCCCCTGGAATGAGAATTCCGAAAAGGAAGATGCCTGAGGACAGTGGGCNACGTCGTCGGACACCCCGACACCGCCGAGGGCCCAGGCAGACCAGAAAGCAGGAAAGAAAAGGGGAAAGGGGCTCCAATGCCCCGTCGACCCGGACTCCGCGAGGAAGGAGAGGGTGATCCGCCTCCAGGTGCTACAGCACGGTGGCGAGGGACCAGCGGGAGTTTCCCCTGGAATGAGAATTCCGAAAAGGAAGATGCCTGAGGACAGTGGGCGTGTCACCAGGACATCCGAGCTCGACGGAGATCCTCATCACGAGGAAAACCCCGAGATTAAAAGACGCCGTCCCCGAATTGCACCAGCAAGGCTTTGCTGGAACTGCAAAAAACCGGGGCACGGCGGCAAGGACTGCCCTGAACCCCTCACCACCTATTGCTGGAGGTGCGGACGGCCGGGGAAGGAAACCAGAGACTGCATCCCGTGCCAAGCCGACAAGAAGGCCAGGGGTCCCTGGATCCCAAAGTTCGGACGGAACATCCCCAGGGATGTTCTGAAGGCGATGGAGGCGGCGACGAAGAGGCAGTGGGAGGAGAGAGCGCCGCCCTCGGCCCCGCCCACCTCGAGAGACGCAGGAAAGGAGACGCCCCGGCAGACGAAGGGACCGAAACGGTCCGAGGAAACCAGGGCGAGGAGGAAGGAGATGAGGAACCTGCGTCGAAAGGCGCAGAGACTCATCCTCAGTGGCCACGAGGGAAAAATGAAATCCTCAACTGGCGAGGATGGGGCCAGGACCACCTGAAGTGGGTGGGAAAGGCCGTGACAGCCGCCGCACGTTTTTTTTCTCAGGGCAAAAAATTTTTTTTTATGCTTTTTGTTGCCCGCATATTTTTTTTTTGTTGTTACAGGCTGAGGAGAAAGGGGGAAAGTGGTCTGAAAAGACCACAGGATCCCGACGACATCCTGAGAAAGGATGAGTGGACACTCAAACGTGGTCTGAAAAGACCACAAAAATCGAAAGAAAAGGGCGCTGGATGAGCTGAAAAGTCCAGAAGGCGAGAGTTAGGGGCGAAAGCCCCACACAAATAACCCCAGAAATACACGTGTGCTAGCACGTGCAGTGTTAGAACACGTAAAGCGGGTAGTAGGCGCCATCTAGCGTCTCCCCGAAGAAGGAAAGGGTCGGTAACGGGCTAACGTCTCGGCCGACTGACACAAGTAAATCCCAATGGTCGGTAAAAGCACCGAGAGCGGTCGGCAGTCGGTAAAGAAGGAGTTACCGACTGACGAGAAAAGGCCGGCGGATGGAACGCCATCGAATGGTAACTCTCCCGAGAAGGAGAAGCCAATAGATGGCGCCACCATGCCTAAATTCCGATTCAAGGCCGAGAGAACGGATTTCTTGCGGGAAAATTCGAAAAAGAGCGCCAGAAGGAGAAAAATTGGAATTTTTTTAACACTAGCGAATCTAGTGAGGTCGTTAGGGGAATCACCGAAAAAGTAAAAACCCTAGAAGGAATAAGCGATGGAAAGACGCCCAAAACAGAGGGCGCCATCGACAGGAAGAGCGAAAATTCAAATTTTTCTCTACCTGAAGTAGCGACTAGATGGCCTAGCAATAGTCTTGGGGAAAATAGGGGAATCTTAACAAAAGTTGGGACCCCAGAAGGCCCCAGCAACAGAAACACGACCCGGAATAGAGGGCGCGATCAGAGACGGGTCCAGGAGTGGGGAGAAACCCCCACTCCTGCGAAACGGGTATAAAAGGAGCTGCAGAAGCCCGAATCGGCCTCTTTTCTGTCCCGAGGCACTAGGTGCAATACACCTGCGACTCAAACAGAAAAACTCTCTCGTTGCAAAAATGGCACCGAAGATCGATCCCCAGTTGACTGAAAAGTCAAAGAAAATTGGGAAAAGTGAACTCGAGACGCACACAGAATCAGTGGGTGACTCGAGAGGAGAAGGGAGACTGGACGGAACATCGCCAGGCAGGGGTGATGACGCGTCCGGACCTAGTGGCGTTAGGAACCTGGGGCTAGCCCCTAGGGGGAATAACGAACAGGGGAGCGAGGACGAGGATCTCTCCGAAGAAGAGACGAAGTCCGAGCTCGGAAAGCGAAGAGTGGCTCCAAGCAGTAAGGAGGGGAGATTACCACTCCCGAAGGAGCCATTTACGCTGGGGAAAGAGAAATTCTATACCCCAACAGGGACGCCTAATGAACAAGGCGAGGAGACCGCAAACCAGGCTGCACTAAAAGCACTCCTGAAACAGACCAAAGCCCTCGAAGAGTAGATAAAAGCTGCCGAGGCGCAGGCCCAGGTGGCACCCCCTCGCAGGAGAGGAAGGCCACCAGGAAGCAAAACGAGTGGTAAAAGCAGCAGGAATGCTAGTGGCACCACGACACCTAGGGGAGACATACCTGGGGTGAGAGTGACGGAGGCGACCCCTACCGCAGCAGAGCTGCTGGCCAGGGTACAACGCCTCGACAGAGAGTTACGAGGCCGAATCGGGCCCATGCCCGTAGCTCCTGAAGGGACGGTTCCTCAGGAAAAATTCCGGAGGAGAACCCGAGAGGAAACCGCACGTCAACCCATCCCACCGAGGAGGTTGCCATTCGCGGAGGAGAGGCAGTCCACGTCCCGAAGGAGGCACCATCGATCTTCCTCAGACGAGAGTAGCGAGTACGAATATCGACCTCGCAGAGAAAATTATCTCAACGCCCAAAAAGCTCTTNAACCGCACGTCAACCCATCCCACCGAGGAGGTTGCCATTCGCGGAGGAGAGGCAGTCCACGTCCCGAAGGAGGCACCATCGATCTTCCTCAGACGAGAGTAGCGAGTACGAATATCGACCTCGCAGAGAAAATTATCTCAACGCCCAGAAAGCTCTTGAGGCGTTGAAAAAGTGGGGAGTCGAATTCTCAGGACGACCCGACGAGGATGTGGAAAATTTCATATCCCGAGTAGATGACGCCATGAAGACACTCCGTATCCGAGAAACTGATCTTCTCGGAGTCCTGAGAGGTTATCTAACGGGCGGTGCACTCAACTGGTATCGCCAGGTAGAGTTATATTCATGGGAGGATGCATGCCACGCATTCAGAGAGAACTTTGGGGAGCTGGATTATCAAGTCGCGCTCCACGAAGAAATAGCTAGCCGTCGTCAAGGCGAGGATGAACCCGTGGCTCAATTCGTAGCCAACTTGAAGGGTCTCTTTGCCAGGACGGACCCAGAATGGCCTGAGCAACAGAAGCTAACGTATATGTACCACAATACGTTACCTAAGTTCAGGATAGGTTTCAACCTGAGTGCGAACGCAACGCTGAAGGCGTTAGAGAAACACGCCATGCGACAAGAAACCCTGTACACAAGTGCGAAAAAGTGGCAGCCGCCGAGGCAGCCAGAGGAATCCCTGTGCCCTAGCTTCGCCTATCGAAGCCCCAAGGCCCAAAGGAACACTCAGAGAGCAACCCTAAAGGCAATGACCCCAGCAGAAGAGGACGCAGAGCCTACAGGGAGAGATCACGAGAAAAGCATTTTCTTCGAGGAGTTGGAAGTGGCACACGCCTTGCAAGGGCAATCTCAGCAGAAAGTGACGGCACTGAGATTGAAAGAACTGGAGAGAGGGAAGAAAGAAGCCCCGATACAGTGACGCAAGAATCCGGAGATGGAAATAGGAGTGATACCCTCACTCTAGAATCCATGATGGACCCCTTGAAATTAGTTTCGCCAGAAATGGACCCTAATTTGGAGTTCGTGAGGCAGGCCATGAAAGAAGGCAAAACATTTGCTTTTCACGTGGATATTGAAATACACGGAAGAAAAATCCGCGGTCTAGTCGACTCGGGAGAGTCTCGCACTTTCGCAGGAGAGGCGGAGATAGAGCTGCTGAGCGACCTAGGCATTAGCGCGAAAACAATTCCACCTAGAAGAGTTCTAGTGGCGAATAGCCAACTGGAAGTGGTGAAAGAAGCCTCCGAAACCCCTTTGGTATTAGGAGGAAGAGCAGTCACAGTGGAAACACTTTGGATGGCCTCGCTATCTGAAGATTTCATACTGGGATTAGACTTTCTGAAAGAAGCTCGAATGGTCATAGATTTCTTTGATCAGTCCTGGTTCTTCAGAGATAAACCTGAAGAGTCTTTCAAGTTTGCAGCAGTCGAGAGGGCCTGCCACCTAACAGTGTGCAACGGTCTAAAGACGCCTAGAGAAGGGCAACAGAGCCAACTCTAACAGCTTCTGGATGAAAAGATTCCAGTGATAGAAGGAAGTCCCCCGATTTCCAAACTAGCACCCCACAAAATCGATGTTGAAGGCCACGAGCCGATTCGACAAAGGGTCCGATTAGCCCCCCATCATTTAAAATTAACGATGTGGAAAGAAGTTGACGATATGCTAAAAGACGGCATCATCAAACCATCAGCAAGCGACTGGAACAGCCCGGTCGTCATGGTGAAGAAACCCAGCGGGAAGTATCGATTTTGTATCGACTTCCGTCGGGTGAATGAGGTCACGAAAAAGGATGCATATCCGGTAGCAAACATGACCGGCATCCTTGATGAGTTAAGACAAGCCAATTATATCTCGACGCTCGATCTGAGCGCGGCGTATTGGCAGATTCCGTTAGCAGAGGACTCGAAGGAGATCACTGCTTTTACGGTACCTGGAAGGGGGTTCTTTCAGTTCGAACGCATACCATATGGCTTGACGAACGCCCCTGCAACCTTCCAGAGAGCCCGGGATAAGATCATTGGTCCAGAAATGTACCCCCACGTCTTCGTGTACTTGGACGATATCATTGTCGTGTCCAATACATTTGAGGAACACCTAAAGTGGCTGGANAGGGAAGAAAGAAGCCCCGATACAGTGACGCAAGAATCCGGAGATGGAAACAGGAGTGATACCCTTACTCTAGAATCCATGATGGANCAGCAAGCGACTGGAACAGCCCGGTCGTCATGGTGAAGAAACCCAGCGGGAAGTATCGATTTTGTATCGACTTCCGTCGGGTGAATGAGGTCACGAAAAAGGATGCATATCCGGTAGCAAACATGACCGGCATCCTTGACGAGTTAAGACAAGCCAATTATATCTCGACCCTCGATCTGAGCGCGGCGTATTGGCAGATTCCGTTAGCAGAGGACTCGAAAGAGATCACTGCTTTTACGGTACCTGGAAGAGGGTTCTTTCAGTTGGAACGCATGCCAAATGGCTTGACGAACGCCCCTGCAACCTTCCAGAGAGCCCGGGATAAGATCATTGGTCCAGAAATGTACCCCCACGTCTTCGTGTACTTGGACGATATTATTATCGTGTCCAATACATTTGAGGAACACCTAAAGTGGCTGGGAAAAGTGCTCGATAAATTGAGAGACCACGGTTTAAGCATAAATCGTGAAAAGAGCGTGTTCTGTCGGTCCGAGGTAAAATACCTTGGATTCGTAGTGAACAGCGAAGGATTGCAAGTCGACCCAGACAAATNAGCACCCCACAAAATCGATGTTGAAGGCCACGAGCCGATTCGACAAAGGGTCCGATTAGCCCCCCATCATTTAAAATTAACGATGTGGAAAGAAGTTGACGATATGCTAAAAGACGGCATCATCAAACCATCAGCAAGCGACTGGAACAGCCCGGTCGTCATGGTGAAGAAACCCAGCGGAAAGTACCGATTTTGTATCGACTTCCGTCGGGTGAATGAGGTCACGAAAAAGGATGCATATCCGGTACCAAACATGACCGGCATCCTTGACGAGTTAAGACAAGCCAATTATATCTCGACCCTCGATCTGAGCGCGGCGTATTGGCAGATTCCGTTAGCAGAGGACTCGAAAGAGATCACTGCTTTTACGGTACCTGGAAGAGGGTTCTTTCAGTTGGAACGCATGCCAAATGGCTTGACGAACGCCCCTGCAACCTTCCAGAGAGCCCGGGATAAGATCATTGGTCCAGAAATGTACCCCCACGTCTTCGTGTACTTGGACGATATCATTGTCGTGTCCAATACATTTGAGGAACACCTAAAGTGGCTGGAAAAAGTGCTCGATAAATTGAGAGACCACGGTTTAAGCATAAATCGTGAAAAGAGCGTGTTCTGTCGGTCCGAGGTAAAATACCTTGGATTCGTAGTGAACAGCGAAGGATTGCAAGTCGACCCAGACAAATCGTCGGCAGTCGTAGAATTCCCAGTACCTAAGAATCTCAAGCAGGTTCGTCGGTTTCTGGGAATGGCCTCCTGGTATAGACGATTTATACCAGAATTTGCAACTGTGGCTCAACCCTTGACGCGTCTAACTAAGACGAAACAACCCTGGGTTTGGGAAACAGAACAGGAGGAAGCCTTTGAGGCGCTGAAAAAGCACCTCACGTCGGCTCCAACACTTGCATGCCCAGATTCCTCGCTACCGTTCACTCTGCAAACGGATGCGAGTAGCGTAGGGCTAGGCGCAGTGTTGATGCAAGTGCAAGATGGACAAGAGCGGGTAATAGCCTACGCCAGCCGTTCCTTGACAGACCCTGAGAGAAAGTACACAGTTACTGAACAGGAATGTTTAGCGGTCATATGGGCCGTCAAAAAGTTCCGGTGTTACTTGGAGGGTTATCCCTTCACGGTAATCACGGACCACAGCAGTCTAAGGTGGCTTCATAATATGAATGACCCCGCCGGCAGACTCGCGAGATGGAATCTGAGGCTGATGGAGTACGATTACAAAATCGTACATCGAAAGGGCGCGTTACATCACGTGCCTGACGCCTTGTCCCGCACTCCGGAAGGGGCGACAGATCTACTGACAACCGCGCTAGATACCAAAGATAAATGGTATCTACGCCGCAGTCGAGACGTAGAGAGAGTGCCAGAGAAATATCATACGTGGAAAATCTCTGAAGGATTATTGCACCACCTCAAACCGAACACTTTCGCTTCGGTAGACAATGAGCATTTGAACGAGTGGAAATTAGTTCTCCCTCGAGAGTTACGCAGTGGAGCCATTGAGGAATGCCACGATTTGCCGCAAGCCGGACACCAAGGTGTCGATAAGACCTGCTAACGCCTGGCCACACAATATTATTGGCCAGTGATGTTTGAAGACGTGATGGCCTATGTAGATTCGTGTCACGAATGTCAGCGCTGTAAAGTGCAACAACAATCGCCGATAGGACAAATGGGACCTCGAGCCATCGAGAAACCATGGTCTAGGATATAATGGGACCATCGGCGGATATAATGGGAGCATTTACGCGAAGTAAAGCAGGCCATCAGTACATTCTGGTGATCTAAGACTTTTTCACGAAATGGATAGAAATTCGTCCTTTGCGTAAAGCTACGGGAGCGACGATACGGAAAGCACTTGAGGAGACCATCATCTATCGATGGGGAACTCCTAGAGAATTGCTAACCGATAATGGTACCGAGTTCGTAAATAAGGACTTGAAAGAGCTCGCTGCTTCAACCAACGTGAAGCATCGGACGACGCCCCCATATCACCCGCAAGCGAACCCCACCGAGAGAGTGAACCGTTCCCTTAAGGCGATGATAAGAGCGTATGTGGAAGCAGACCACCGTGATTGGGATTGCCATTTGGATGCATTTAGATTTGCATACAATACAGCCCAACACAGTTCTCTGAAAGCCACACCTGCTTTCGTAAGCTTTGGCCAAGAACCAGAGCCCGCAAACTCACTGCGACGAAAGATAGAAGGCGACGTGGAAGTCGAAGAGACACCTACAGCCTCATGGGTCCAACGTATGAAACGCCATGACACCCTGAGGCTACCGTTCAGACATGCGTTAGCCGAAGCTAATGATAGACAGGCACAAGCCTATAACTTGCGCCGAAGAGCCGGTGAATACGAGGTCGGTGAACTAGTATTAGTTCGCAACCACGAACTGTCCAATGCTGCCAAGCATCGCTCAGCGTCATTGAATAAACCATTCAATGGACCCTTTGTAGTCATCAAGAAGCATTCCAGAAACTTCTACGAAGTTTCTGACTTAGCGAGTCGTAATCCAAAAGGCACCTCAATAGTGGACATGAAGCCCTATAAGGAAGCCGGGGACGACCTACTGACCGAAGAGTCTGAAGATGAGTTACTCCAGGAGATTTCGGCTTGAAGCATGAAAGTATAGGTTTCGGGTCGAAACCTCTCCTAAGGAGGGAGGTGTGTAACGAGATTTTCTCGTTATGGTAAACTGTTTTACCAACACGAAAACCCATGAGTTAAAAATGGTTAGAGTGAGGGACAGAGAGAGAGAGAGAGAGAGAGAGAGAGAGAGAGAGAGCGACATCTAACGCTAGCTGAAGAAGCTGAGCGAGAGATGAGAGTGACATCGAACGGCGGTTCAAGTGAACTGCGCGTGAGGTGAACAGACCAAGCAAATAATGCCAAGAGGCGTGGTTTGGGGGAAACCAGGCTTCTGAACATTATAGAGAGGCTGTCGATACCCTGTCGCCTTATCTAGAAACTCGCACAGCTGTGTTTGGGGGAAACGGGCCAACGTACTAGCGTTCCAACTGGGCGATTCTAGAGGCGCTATCGACTTCGACCAGAGACCAACGGCTAGGTGAGAGGACTAGCGCCCCCTCGATTGCAGTCGAGCTGATTGGTGGTGGTGGGATAACGGATGACCCACCGCCGCTGAGATATTTAGACTAGGGGGAGAAGGCCCTAGTAGATTTCGAGACAGTCGGTGACAGGCACTGGAGTCGAGCGGATGTAAAGCGTCCGGGCCTCGACGACGGTTGGAAGTGGCATTAGTCCATTATGGATTATGGGGGTCCGTTGTGAGGACAAGGTCCAGAACAGCGAGAGAATGGGATGCTTCGGCGTCCCAAACAGAAGGATCGGATTACTTTGAGGACGTGGAGTGTTTTAATTCCATGTTCTCAGGGATCCATCACTTCGGACGAAAGAAGTGGTGTTGGCGTGGATCCGTGGGCCGGGAGTTAGGCCGACTCCTGGAGGCCCGATCGCACGTACCTCCACGACGAGTACTCTGGGTGTTGGCCCGCGATAATAGTGCTTTTACCGAGCATTGAGGTTGAGTTGGGGTGGGCACAGGTGGGTGAGAACG